>NC_073345.2:31997500-32192500 GCF_027580225.2 Misgurnus anguillicaudatus
CTACCGCTACCTCGCTGTCTACCGCTGCTTCACTGTCTACTGCTGTCTCACTGCATACTGCTTCTTCGTTGCCAGCTGCCTGACTGGAACTATGTGGAACTATTTTCAATAATTAAAAAAATATATTTGCTTGACTCCGGTCACCGGGTTCGTGAAAAAAACAATCAATGCTGTGCAAAGATTTTGCCCTAAATTAAAAATTTCATAAGGCTTCATTTTGATGCCTGCTGCTCCGACTAGCAAAAATATGCCACCTAAAATGCAATCTACATTATGTAGAAGGCTCACTAGGGTTTAGACCAAAGCTAACGAGTGTGTCCAAAATCATGTGTTTATAGACGAGACAGATTCCATAAGTCAGACCTCTCCCCGCAAAATCTCAAAAATCTACAAATTGATGTTACGTTTGGCTAGTGTGATTGTTTGATGGGGTTTACTGTACATCTGTAAATGTTTTTGCTGTCGTTCCTACGGCAAGAGACTGACTCATGGCCCTGCCTACAGCCCTCAGATTACCCGTAAATCTGAGCAAAAACACACGTTTTCTGCCGTTCTGATGATGACCATGCCCTGGCGCAAACAGACCTGACAAGCATGCAGAAGCGCAGGCCTCCAGAGACAGAACCCAGATCCTCAGAACCACAGAGGATCGGTGGAACCTCGGGCCCGTTCTCTCATGCACTCCTACTTACCATTGACCCTCTCTTGTAGCGACTATACCATGTGCCCGGACTGTCTTTGGGCCAGCGAGCCATTTTGCTCTGTAAAACAGAAGACTATTTCAGGAGGACTAGGAAAAGGAGTAACTCTTACCAGTTTACCACGTTTGAATTCACTGAACCACGACCCTGGACTCTCCTTCACCCAGGAGGTGAGCCTGGCCTGCACACCACAGCGGAAGAGAGAGAGAGAGTTAAATAGAGTCCATGCCGAAAAGAAACGTGAGGGGGGGTAAATACAGTATGCTGGTTCGGATATCAAACAACATACATATTAAAAACAACAAATAAATAAAAAGTGAATTCTGCATCCAGTGTGAAGGTCCACAGGGACCTTGTGCTTTCCATTTGAAAGCTCGTGCTGAGATAAACCTGTGAAGGAACATAAATGTGGTTTGTTTGTGAGAATCACCTTCACACCCTACTGAGTGATTCTTCATCAGCGAAGCTGAAGAGCTATGAAATGAGAATCGTAATTAAATCAAGATTGGATATTTTTATCACATGATTACGCTCGAGCTTTTCACTGCGATTTCAAAAACACGTTACTCTGGAGAATTTCCTTTTGATCTGCAACGCTTTAAAGCTTAGATCTCTGTGTCTGGGACGTCAGCGTGTTTTGTTGAGTAACAGTCAGGAGAATATTTCTTACCCCTTCGCTCTTCTTATCAGGAAATATGCAGCTCTCCCCGCCAGCTGTGAAATTACAGTACACTTTAAACGAGTCTCTGGAACAGCCCTGGTTTGGATCGACCCAGTATTCACCTACAAAACACACAGAATGGGTGAATCGTGATGAAAATGCATTTATAAGGACTGCATGTACACACGTGATCAGTTTAATAACACACAAATTCATTCCAGAGCATCAAAACATTTAAGAGTGCAAGCTTAAAGCTGGAACTTTAAAAGAGGTGTGCAAATAAAACACTTAGAAATCGTAAATTGTGTGTGCGTGATAGAGGGAATGACACGCTCACCATCTGGGAAATCTGGGTGGCACAGCTGTAAGTCTTTGCAGGTACGGGCGGGGTTAGTCTGCGTGCCCAGCGGGTGCTTCATCTGTTCAATTTCCAGTTTGAGAGAGTTCAGAGAGCCAAAGATCTCCTCCATACCATCCTCATAGTCTTTGTAGTTGGCATCTGCAGCGTCGTCCATCATCTGGCTTGCATCGATGTTCCTCTTTGCCCGTTTTGGGCTGGAAAGAATAGGCAGAGGGTGGATGACATCACCGGGTGGACCCTACAGAAGAAAATTAAGTTTATATTAATGTGGCATTACATGACTCTTTCTATGAGATCTGGAGCATCGAAGTTTAATTTCAATCTTTGACATGACCTTACTCAGTCATTACATCATATACGAGAAGTGGGTTTTCACAGACTGGGTCTCACATATAAAGAGTAAACCAAAAAAAACTGAAACGGCGCTTATCCCTATAAAATAAAACTCGCCAGAACATTTTCGAGTGGTTGCTAAAGTGTTGCTATGCATTTTCCAAAGGGGTTTTGAGCGGCCTTAATGTATTTACATTTACACATTTGCATTTTATCTAAAAAGTAGTTTTACAGTTTAGATATACAGTTTTTATCACTCTGTGTGATCCCGGGGTTCGAACCTATAACCTTTTGTGCTACAATGCAATGCTTTACCACTTATAGGACCACAAACTAGACCATAGATATGTGAGGCATCTTTCTAGGGGTTTGTTAGCACTGTGCTCCCCAGGTGAAAAAGAAGTACACTTCTATAGTGTACTTAAAGTGCTCTAATTTTTTACTTTATGTACTAAAAATTCTTCGATAGTACTTCTTAAGAACATCTAAGTGTACTTCTCTGTGCTATTTTGAGACACCATGAATATGTGCTAAAAATGTATTTAAAAAGTGTATTAAGGTACGACTTGTAGTAAACTTGAGCCCATCTTTGTATGAAAGTTTAATACAAGTGTTAACTACTATAAATGGGTCAATGACGTGATGTAATTATTTTGTGTCCGTATGGTTCAATTAAATGTAAAAGGGTTAAAATTTCAAAATAAATTTGCAGATTACTTATATATTTTCTTTTTTGAGGACCATGTTTAAAATTTATGCTTTTATTTCATTTTTAAAAAAATATTTGGGGGATAATTTAAAAAATGTCAATGTGGTGTAACCGGTCTGTGTCAATTGGTGTAACTAGTACCTTTTAATTGAAAATATAAATATGATCAAACACATCATCTAGTTTAGTGTAATTTGATTTTTTTTTACATACATTTTACATAGTTTGTCTTAGATTATTTAGAAAACAGAGCTGTTTTCAGCATATGTCAGGACAAATTGAAAAAACGCATTAACATTTACATTTAGAAATAACTTTAAAAAAAAAATTAAAATGATTATTATTTATTTTTTATTTGTTATTACACTTGCATGCCATCAAGGTGGATAAAGTATTTAATATTTCGCATTCTTTGGCGCAATTGGCGGTTACACCATCTGACATGTTCAGGTCCATTGTTAACTTTCATAAAAATGGTGCAAATGTAATTTAAATAAAATTAACATAAATACACTATGTGCATTGAAATAAACCTGATGCATGCTTTTTTCTTTGATGCGTGCTTTTAAAACTTTTGAATTTCTCATCTTGCACAAACTGTTTTTGTCACTGACCCAAATAAATTTTTTAATACAGAAATAATATGTTAAAAGCGCATTTTAGTTCATATTCATGGTTTCCCAAAATAGCATAAATAAGTACACTTAAATAATCTAAAGAAGAACTTTTTAGTATATTAAGTTCAAAATTAGTGCGTGAATAATGGCACTTTAAATACACTAAGGAAGTGTACTACTTTTTCACCTGGGTCATGCAGGTGATAGGAGTTTGAATATTGATCCCAACATTGCCTGATCATCCCTTGCTCTTCACCTAATAATTTCCTGCCTTATCTTTCTCTTCCTTATAAATACAAGTTGTAAAATGACCAAAAGAAAAAGTAGAAAATGCTGTACTGTAATACTGTAAGCTCTTGCTCTTTCCACATTTAAACAATTAGGAAAAACTACTAATTTAAAAACTTCTCTCTTTGACCTCCGGCTCTTTTACCCAAAATAGAAAGATATACACATCTGTGGATATTAAAAATCAGGTTTTCCCAAAAAGCAATATCCACTGAATCTCACAAAGGTACCCAAATAAAGCAAATAAACAGCAGATTCAGTTCACATCATAAGATTATGCCTGTAGTTATATAAGAACTCTTGCAGAATAATTCATTTAAATGTTTTCTCAAAGCAAAATAAATCATTTATGTGTTTGATGTGCAGTTTTGTTCTGTTACATACTGGAGGTCCAGGAGGTCCCGGATGTCCAGATTCTCCCTTCGGACCAGTTTGACCCTACAGAGGCAGAAGAAGAACTGGATTTTGACAAGGGGCACAACAAAAAGACAAACATCAAAGCTGATGTAAGATTCAAAAATAACTTACACTTGATCCTTTAGCACCTTTAGGACCAGGAGGACCCTAAATAAAATGTAATAAAAAAATTAGAAATGAGTTTTAAATATGGTCACATAAAAAAAACATTAATATTTTAATAGCTTTTCTTTATGAATGTAGGGCCTTAAAATTTTCAGAGAAGTGT
The DNA here is from genome assembly GCF_027580225.2 of Misgurnus anguillicaudatus. Classification (NCBI taxonomy): domain Eukaryota; kingdom Metazoa; phylum Chordata; class Actinopteri; order Cypriniformes; family Cobitidae; genus Misgurnus; species Misgurnus anguillicaudatus. The sequence goes on from NC_073345.2 coordinate 32,001,856, forward strand.
CAGACACAGTACCGGAAGTCCAGGAGGTCCGATCGGTCCAAGGGGTCCAGAGGGTCCAGAAATACCCTTAAGAAGAGGGCACACACATAGAGTTTATAAAGCCTGCTTTACTTAAATATCAAACTAATATATATCCTTGATATATATGTGTGTGTCGTACATTGTCTCCTTTAGGTCCGGAAGCACCCTGTGGACCAGGCAGACCCCGGTCACCCTTCTCGCCCTGCTCTCCTGGAGGTCCAATAAGTCCAATCAGACCAGGATGACCCTGAAAAACCACACAGCTGTTATAAACGTATTCATTCATAATCAATACTGCCAGACATCGACGAATCTACTGAACATATGAATAATTATAACAGCGCCAAACACTTTAGTAAAACATATCGATGAACAGTCGCCTTAGAGGAACTTTTAAATAATTCAACATGACCTGATGATGAATTCGCTTTTCTCACCTTTTCACCTTTAACACCAGTATCTCCCTTCAAACCAGGTAAACCAGGAGGACCCTAAAAGAGAGAGAGGGAGTATATTTCAGACACAGCTTATTTTTAATAAGTTTAATAAACAGATCCTGAGAGGAATGTCATGTCCGTACCATCGGCCCAGGAGGTCCATCGGGTCCAGGGGAACCAGGTAGTCCTTGTTCTCCCTAAACCAGAACCATCATACATTACAGTAGTGTTTAAATAATCTGATCATAATCATTATTTCAGATTACTGCAATGAGAATTAAAAAAGTGATAAAAAACCGTAACAGCTCTAAGAACCGATTAAAATTTATTTATTTATTTATGTATCTAGCACAGATTCTGACATTAATATTTGATAATACCAGGTTGTTCTCCCACTGGACCGGGAACTCCTCTCAGACCCTCAGGACCAGGCTTTCCAGGAGCTCCCTGAGGTCCAACCGGACCCGTCTTTCCAGCCGGACCCTCCAGACCAGATTCACCCTGAAACACAAAGATAAAGACGCAACATATGACGTTGTTATACACGAATATAAACAGAACCTGCATGTGGGTGATTCTCATGAAATCCAGACTTATAAGGTGTCCAGCATCAGATTTTTTTTTTTGCACATATAAGATTATGGTCTCAATTACCATTATTTTTAGAGGATTTAAAAAAAATAAAAAAAAAATTCCTATAAAATTATTTATATTTTTTTAGATTATCATTAAAAAATTATCATTACCGCAACATGACATTACATTAAATATATGCATTTACAAATTCATGTTTCGGTAATGAGAACTAAAAAGTTGTCTAGGTACTATGACAAACAAAATTTCAATTTTTATCTGGAAAGAAAAAATGAGAACCGCTTACCTGGTAGCCATCTTGAGTGTCACAGTCAATTATGTCCCTTCCAACAATTTTTTTTAAATGTTAGTTTCTTAAGGGCTTAAACATTGATTGAAAATTGTTGCGGAGGATGAGAAATTTGGTCTTGGACACATTTATATTCCTTATTATTGTCTCTACATTTACTAATGATCACCAAATACCAAATAAAAAAATGTTTTTTACTGTAAATGTTTATAGTATAACATGCACTGAAGTTTTTAATTTTTTAATTATAAATATTTCCATGTCAAAGAACCCAAATCCAGTCATGGACACGTTGCGGTAATGAAAATGTTCCCCTTAAATGTGGAAAAAACTACAACATTGGTTTGTATGATCATTTGAAATCATCTGCAAAATAATAAATGAAGAGATGTTTGTAACTGTATGCTTATTATTTTGATAGCATTTACTTTTATTATCAAAATGTTTCATGACACCTCATAAGTCTAATTTCGCGAGAATCACCCATGTGTGAGTTTGTTTGTTACCTTGGCACCCTTCTCTCCCTGTCTTCCTTCAGGTCCAGCAGGTCCAGGAGGTCCCTGAGCGGGGAAAATAAGAACAAGACTAAGACTAACATCTATATGGTTCTGTCTATCGAAATATTGTATAGATTTAATCACTAACTCTCTTTCCTGGAGGACCGGTGGGCCCAGTTTCACCAGTTGGTCCAGGGGAACCCTATAACAAACAAACACATTTGACACAGTCATATATGTGCAGCCAAAAGCTGAGATGCTGACTGATATAGATGCATACTCACCGGCTGACCAGCTTCTCCATCATCTCCCTTATCTCCAGCAGCCCCATCCAAACCCTGTGAGAGGAGGATAGTGTAAGTGATGTCACTACCCACAGCAAACTCTTACTTAATGCCCAGTCAAGCATTATCTACATTCATAGCAAGACTTACAGGTGGCCCAGGCTCTCCAGGAGGACCAGGATCACCAGGGAATCCACTCGGACCCTGAAAAAAAAACAGATGCATTATATAAGATGCATTATTAAGCATCAGAGTCTATATAGATGTGGTGAAACGTACAGGACTTCCTTTAGGACCATCATCTCCGGGTGGTCCTTTTGGACCAGGAGGACCAGCGGAACCAGCAGGTCCAGATTCTCCCTTCTCTCCTCTTTCTCCTCTTGGACCCTAACGTACACAGACACATGCAGATAAGCATTTTCTCTATGTCCGGCAGACTTAAATTACTCAATAACTTATTGTAAGTCAAATGTGTTTTGTGTCATACCAGAGGGCCAACATCTCCTTGTTGACCCGGTTCTCCTGGTTCTCCAGAATCACCCTACAGAAAAGAGAAAAAGATGGTGAATGATGTGGCTGTAAACTAAGGTTAATATTAAATACTCTCTCTATCTCTCTCTTTAACAGAGTTTTTCTCTACTGGACAGAAGAGCAGTTCAGCATCATTATTCATTGTCACGTCAGCAAAACTGCCACGCTTTCTGAAAATCTCGTACTGAATGACAAACGGCACCACATCAATATTTCAACATACTGCAATCTAGTGGACACATGACAATCACCAGTCAGCAATCACAACATCGAATGCACCCTGACGCCTTCAAATCAGTTATGCTTTTATCCAAAATGACTCATGGTGTATTCAAGGTATGCAATTTCTTACAACGTATGAGTGTTTCTGAATGGTGCGTGATCATGCCAAATACACTAGCACATGTTCATGTTTCAGGTGGTTGCTATGAAGTTATAGGTGTTCTGTACTTGTGTCCCGGGTCCGTTCTTTAATGTGAGCTCACTGGATTGTCCCAATTTGAAGGCTGCGACCTTCGAAGGACGTATTTAAAGACCGATTGCGTTACAGCAGCGCGACTTAAGGCTAGTAAGACCGTCCCAAATCGAAGGATGCTTAAAATGAAGCTTCAGAATGCGTCCTTATTTCTCTGGGCTGCTAAGGATAGAACTAATGGATCCTTTACTGCCAAGGCTATCTCAAGATTCGTTGCACGCCTGTAACAGCTGAATATAATAGCTGGATATTATAAAATAAATATTTAAAACATTTATTAAATAACAGTGTGTATTTAGCAGAAAAAAGTTTCTTGTCACTGTTTTAGTATTATAAGTTATGTTTTGTATTAATGTTAATCTCAGTATTTTTCTAAGTTTGACTCATTTAATATACTGTCGGTTAGTTTAATCTAGTGATGCACCGATGTATCGGCCCCCGATATTTATCGGCCGATTTTTGATGAATTTGAAACCATCGGCATATCAGCAACAACACGAGAAAGGCAGATACCGATTGTTTATTAATTAACCGCATAAAGGCAATGAGTTGTCTGTTGCATAATCGAGTATTTTTAACAATAATTATCAAAATAATTAAATACTTCCTAAAACAAAATAAGTTGTGTAAATTATAGTTTGTCAGACATGCGATGAGGGAAAAAAATAATAAATCACGTAGTTAATCACGCGAGATTACTCATTCACATGATTCATGCGGTCTAGAGTATTTCGGGAAAATGTCTGCGGTCTGGGCTCAAAATCTCAGATAAAGACCAAAAAATCGCCATTTCCAACGAGTGTTCTGCAGAAATATCAAGAGGAGGTAGTATTGTATACAAGTGTTTAATATCGGTACCGGCATCGGTATCGGCAGAAGTTGTCTGTTTAAATCAGTATCGGCCCAAAAAATACTATCGGTGCATCCCTAGTTTAATCTACATTATATTAATTAATAAAAAATATTAATTTATTAAAAAAATATGACACGTTGGTCATATACAGCAGGTGCGTAATTTAAAAGTGAAAGTAAAATGTGCAGGTCTGCATACGCATTAATAAGCCCCTCCCACACGGTGATACCGGTATCACCGGGTTTGTCAAGCGCTGATTAACCGGTGGGAAAATTCTGTCATCTGTCTATCATTTTCACGTTAAACACCACATTGTTTAAATAGCAAATGCATTTGCGCCCAATTTTGCGCTCATGAGCGTTCTGGTCTGAAAACGAGGTGTGTTCAGGCGCATTGTTGGTTGTTGTTTTGAGACAACTAAAATAGACTACACCATTGACCAACTAAAACCTGGACTAAAGTCTATGGCGCAATAGTGTTTTTGATATTTAATGAGCGCGTTAGAACAAAACACACTCATTACTCATTAGGAGAATAGGAACAACCCCTTTAGGCCGTGCGCTTTGCGCATAAACTATTTTGCCTGTCATTAATTAGCAAAAGTGGGTTCGGACACGCCTGTTTAGGCCATGCGCATTAGACCATGTGCTTAGATCGTTAAAATAGGGCCCTGAGTGATTGCCTTCTGAGGTCGCATCCACAGCTTATAAGGGAAGTTCATTTAAGATAATTTTCCAGACCGATAACCGCAGCTTGTTAACCAAACATAACCATTAACTGATAAAATAATACGCGTCATTTACAGGCCATTCACAAATTAAGGATAGAAAAGTGGAGAAATGCATTGCTATGCACCGTGCGTTAACAATTTTTTTTTCTTTTAACTGATAATATAAATGAGCCATAAATTCTTACCTACGGTTAACGGTTAACCGGTCAATATGAACAGCCCTAGATTCGATTGCCTAATTCACTGTCACAGAAGGTGAACATCATACAGTACAGCATATCTAGTAGGAAAGTAGTGAAACGCTCCCTCATACGCGATGCCGTGATTCATGACCGTAGATGTATCAAATCAGTCACTTCGCTAACTTTAACACCCAAAAATCTCAGCGAACCTTCAAACAGGGCTGTGATTACACCCCATCGGTTTAACCTGACAACAAACATCACCTCTCTCTCTCTCTCTCTCTCTCTCTCTCTCTCTTTACACCTTATTGTCACTTCAGGTGGTTTTATGAGTGTGCACAGTGTGTATGCAGCTCTCTCTCTCTTTCTCTCTATCTCTCTCTCTTTCACAGCATCTGTTAACACCGTCTCAAGCTCTTATTCCATCATCTGTTACTGTAGACATCTCTTCTCTGTTTTCCAGGGTCATTTCTCTTAGCAAACTCCTCCGTGAACTTAAATGGGCCTTTGGTTCCATGGCTGAACGATTATATTCAATAATCTTGACAGCGGATGGCACTCAGTTGACCGAAAACGCTTTGTGTCTTTGTATTAAATTCACAGAGATGCCGACAAACAGCACAGGTTTTTTTCTGAACAGTAAAGTACTAAGCATAACACCCTGCGATTGTCAAATCATTCTGAAATATGGCAGCAAATGTGCATATCGCAGTATCCATAAAACAACCGTTTTAGCCAAATTGTTTTAATACTTCAAAAAATGTCAGACTAAGGGAGATAAGGAACGAAAAAGATGTTTCTGTACCTTCTCTCCCACTGCTCCTGGGTTTCCAATACCACCTGGAGGTCCCTGGGGTCCGTCGGCTCCTGGGGGTCCAGAGGGTCCTCGGGGTCCTGGTGGTCCAGGAGGACCCTGAGGAGGAGAGAGTAAATCCAGTTTAAATGTAATAACAAATTGTGTTTTATCTTTTTGATTTTATAGACAAATATGTTTGATCATACCATCTGACCGACATCACCGGTCTCTCCTTTCTCACCAGGTGGTCCAGGTAGGCCCTGCACACAAGCCATTAAAACCAGTTTAGACCAATATACAGTACGAAGCTTACTAAAAATCAATTTCAGGTAGATTGAACAGGGGAAAAAACATTAAGTCTCATTTTCACAAACCTGATCTGAACGACATTTATACAGTAGGTGGTTTGAAATAATCCCAAAATCAAATTTTGGGAAATCTGAACTCTTGGTCTGAACTCTCTGAGTAGTTTTTATTATATTACGTGTAGGGAATGTAACATCATCCACTAATCCACTTCACTCTCTCTTTCCCTAAATAGTAAAAGTATGCAGCTTTACCGCACAGCGAACAGTGAATAATCTCAGACACTTTGTGCATGGATATGTAAAATATAGTAATGGTGTGTTTTTTAGCTAAATCGCATTGCCTAAAAGTTAGTTATAGTTATATTAAAAGATTACTCTACTTCCTGGATTGCTCTCAAGGGTTTTTTTCCTCCTAGGATTTATTTCCCCTCCTGATTAAAAAAGCCAGCATTTTTTTTCTCCTAGGGGGTTTTTTCAACCCCTAGGGAGTCAGCTGACATTGGCTTAACTTAGCACCCTCTTCTATATGTTATTATACAATATTACTACACTCGCTATTACGATTTAATCTTAACCACTGTATTCTGCTGCTTTTGTTGTCCATTGATTTTTCTGTGTTTTCTCCTGCATCTCTTCATTTAAAGCTGCTTTGAAACAATTAAACAATTGTGAAAAGAGCTATATAAGTAAAATTGAATTGAATAAAAAAATCCAAATAATCCCCCCCCCCCCCATGTCATCCATGATGTTTTTCTTTGTTCTTTGTTCAATCGATAAGAAATACATTTTTTGAGTAACACATTCCAGGATTTTTCTCCATATTTAGTGGACCTCAAAGGTTTACCGTTTTAATGCAGCTTTAAAGGGCTCGAAACGATCCCAACCAAAGCATAAGCGTCTTGTCTAGAGAGACGATCATCATTTTCGCAAAAAAAGTAATTTGCCAGCATGACCTTGCGTGTTGTGTAATAGCATCAAAATGTCACGCGTTACATATGTGAAACACACACTTGTGGACCATTTTAAACAATAAACTGACACAAAGACATGAATTAGTATCACACATACAACAACGTCTGAACGGTCCTCTTTCTCTACACTTGAAGCAGTAGTTTCGCATACGTGACTTTTTGACGTGATTACGTAATACGTAAGGTCATGCTGGTGCGTCACACGGCTAGTGCACGACGAGAAGTTATGGTCTAAAATGACATATTATAATTTTTTTTGCTTAAATGACGATTGTTTCTCTACATGGGACCCTTAAGCTGCATTCGGACTAGCAGCGACTAGCAGTAGCAGAGCGACGCGATCTTATTGATTTCAATGAAAGCTTGGCGTCTTCCGGCAACACGAGCTAGAGTGACCGTTGGCTACTGGATGGGCCGTGTCCAGTCAGTCGCGCGTCAAAGTTGAGAAATGTTTAACTTTATGGAAATTATGAGCGACTTTCGGGAGTGACTACCAATGAGAACACAGCAGTGGAGTTCACGTCATCCATCTCTCGTCACTTTCTGGAGTGGACATTACTCATTTGTTTATGACAGATTTAGAAATGCCTCTTTGGAAAGAGACGAGCGTCAGATAGCGAAAAAGTCGCTTGTAGTGTGGATGTACCTTTAGGCCTCGATTTGGGATCGTTTAGAGCCGTTTGAAGCTGCATTGAAACTGTAAACCATTGAGTAAAGTTCACTATATGGAGAAAAATCCTAAAATGTTTTCCTCAAAATACTTAATTTCTTCTCGACTGAACAAAGAAAGACATAAACATCTTGGGTGACATGCAGGGTGAGTAAATGATCCCAATTTTTTTTTAGAAAGTGGAGTAGTCCTTTAAGGATAACCCAAGATGGTGCATTTGTTAACCACCGACCGACTAGATGTTTAGAGAGGTTGTCTAGTTTTAGGTTGTCATTTCTCTCTACATTTACTTATATCATTTTTATTTCATTTTCTCCGTGAAGGTTTTGGCTTACTGACAGCGTGTTTATGTTACTTTCAGGAAACCTTTCCCAGTGTCTATAAATTAATCCGCTTCGAAGCTGCACTGCTACTGACATCAAAGTGCTTTTGCAATAAATATAAAAACTTCCATTGACCGCTATGAAGAATGTGAAGACTATGATAAGTTTTTAAACATAAACATATCAAGTTAAAAGTAGTTTGCTTTCAAAACCGATGCATTCTGTCCCATTCGATTGTGCTACGGCCAGATCTTAAACGTAAATATTACTCTTATGTGAACGACCGGTGACAACACATCTGCCCTGTTGCTGATACTAAATCAGCAGGACTTTTTAAGACAGGCTAGTTGACTAGTCATCCTCCAACCGGTCAATGAAAAATAACACCAAGGTAACAATATGGAAACAAGTAAAACTTGAATAGCTGATGTTTGTAATAAATCTTGTATGCATCATACTCCATTCATGAATTATGCAAGGTTGTCATCTCACCTGAAGGCCGACGGGTCCGGGTGGTCCCGGGAAACCTCGAGATCCCTCATCTCCCTTTTGTCCAAACAGACCCTGTTGACCTCTGGGACCTGGCTCTCCATCTGCACCCTGTAAAAAGGAAGTGACATCACTAACACTGCTTTCATCACAGGAAGACAATGGTACGTATGAGGATACTTACAGAAGGACCAGGCTGACCCACGGGGCCCTGGGGACCGGTTGGCCCTGGAGGACCCTGAATATGACAGAAAGAGGGAGAAACAAGCAATACCAGTTAATCACTTATTTTCATAACAAAGACAACATCTATATTCATAAACGCACCGCCAAAACTCTGAGATTTATCTGAAATGACGGATGAATTTGGAGTGACTCACCTGCTCGCCCTTGTCACCTTTGCTTCCCTTCTGTCCTGGTTCTCCAATCTCTCCCTGTCATATAAATACAGCATTTACATCTATGCAAATACATCAAATCTTTATAGAAAATCTGTTAGATAACAACCCTAACATCTTGTTAGTCCCTTTCCATCTACCCCTTCTCTCCCTTATCACCATCCTCTCCCGGAGGTCCAATTGGTCCGGCAGGGCCTGGAAGTCCCACCGGTCCCTGAATGCCATCTCTACCGGCTGGGCCTTGAGGTCCTTTCTCACCCTAATATGAGAGAGATGGGTTAGATTTAAGCATTAACTCAGCTTAAACGTGATGAAGAATAAAGATGTGTTTGGTTGGGTACTCACCAGGTCCACCTTTCTCTCCAGCAGGGCCCGGGGGTCCTTGAGGTCCGGGTCGGCCCGGGAGGCCGGTGGGACCGGCTGGGCCAGCAGGACCACGTTCACCAGGAGAACCCTGAGAAAATGCGAACATGAGCTTGTTAATATTTCTTAACTGATTATGGCACAACTACAACGACTAGCGTGTGCTTGTAATCACTCGATTGTCTCTTTTGATTTATTATTCATTTATTCACCAAATTCACACGTACAGGCGCTGATAGCCCGGCATGCAGATACGAGCTGAGATTTTAATGCAGAAATAAACGCTGAGTGCGTGATTTATCCCTTACGCAACTGTGCATATTTGACGTTATATAAGAGATCTGTACGATTGAATATTAAAATCATGGTGTCAAGAGAAATAGAAAGAGAGAGAATCATCAATAATATATCATTTAAAGACACACTAGCCATCCAAAGGTTGGACATATTCACTCATTCTTTATGACTATTTTTATATAAAAGTTAAACCATCACGGCTGTGAAATAATTTAAACATTTTTGTAATTATGTAGTGATCAAAAATCTGACCATCTTCAAGAGATTCATACAGAATGCATTTAAACAGTACTGAGTAGAGGTCTTCACCGGTCCACTTAGATCCGAAAACCCGAGGTCCCACCCGAGACCTGAGTGAGTTTAAAAGTTTAACGTGTGCCTTGGACACGAGTTGGGTATAATATTAGCGGCATCGTGTCTCGGGTAATTTAAAATGAATATGATTTTGCAAAACGGACCCGAACTATCTCATGTCTGTTCATCAAGTCCTTTTCCAACCCCTTCCTATGTTTGTCAAGAGTGCTTGCGACATCGTGTGGTAATATTTGTTGAGACAGGCCTGTCAATCAATTTTTAATGCACATTTTAGCATTACCGTGGTTTCGTCATCAGATAACAAATTAAATAAATAGAGCAGCGCGCCAAATTGGATGCGAGGCCAACGGGGTTTCTTTCTTTTTTCGCCACTGGTTCGGGACGGACTCTTGCCTAATTTTCTCGGGTTGGGTCTTTTAAAAAAATTATTTATGCACGTTTGGTACAGGTAAAAGCTGATTCAGGTCATTTCGTCTTGGGTACATTTCTTTGGACACGAGAAGACCTCTAGTACTGAGTTCCCAAGAATCCCATTAAATCCTATCTATTTACCAAGTAATGTTATAGTTTAACATGTCTTATTTGATTGCATCTATACAGAAGCCTTTATATTAAAAAGGTTTCTAGGATTGACAAATGGACAAATATGAAGTGTTTCCAAACCTTTGACCGGTAATGTAAATAAACAGTAAATCATCTATAGCATACATCTGTCCGTACTTAAGTCACAGTACTCACTGAAATGCCAATGTTTGTAGCAAAAGGATAAAAGAGAGAAAGAGAATTAAGTAAGACCCGGTAAAAAAACAAGCAGCGGGGAATAAACAAAGACAGATGAGATGTATACTTACAGAAGGTCCAGGTGGACCAGGAGGGCCTTCACTTCCTTTCAAACCTGCTGATCCCTGCAAAGAAAACCATAAAACTGCTGAATGAACTCTTTCATGTGTGCCTGCATGACACATCTAATGGTTAGACGGGACACCGGGGATGTTTCTATTCACGGCAAACTGAAAAGCACCAGGTTAACAACAACCGTGACAGCTCACAAAACTAGATTTCTTTCTGAGAATTTAGAGATGATGCTGCTTGCCTGGTACACATCTGTTGCTAACTTGCCCAAGAGTTTCCATTATATAAAGTGTTAAGTTTAATTCGTGGTACTCACCACAGGGCCTGGTAAACCTCTCTCGCCTGGGAATCCTCGTAGCCCTGGAGGTCCATCTTTACCTGTGGGACCTGCTGGACCTGGATCTCCCTGTGATTATACAAAATTGGTGATTATCTTCAATGCATTTCATTGGAGTGGAAACGGAAGCATGAAGAGATTTAAGATGTTAAGAAATGTTCACACCTTCGCTCCCTCTTTGCCTGCAGGTCCGGGCAGACCCTGTTCACCGGGTGGTCCTGGGGGTCCAGGGTGACCTCGTTCTCCCATTGGTCCTGTTTCACCTGTTGGTCCCTGAATAGAGAGAGAAAGATGGATTAGAAATATTAGATAGCAGATGGTGTCAACTGATTCGATTATTATGTAAGTAATATTTTATAAATTCATGCATTTGCATTGCCAGACATTTTATTCAAATTTCAAACATCTATTTATTTTATTATATTATAAGATTTGTATATAAACTGAATAATCTAGTAAAGCACTTAAAATCGTGTTATCCATATGCATGTGCGCATGAACGTCCGTCCATATGTGTGTAGTGGGTGGTTGGCTGTTTAAACCTGTGCCCACCTCAGCATTTGCATAATAAGTAGAATCTCATGACTGCTTATGAATATTTCATTACCCGCCAAGCACCGACATCTAACCGCATAAACAAAAGCATGTCGGGAGACAAATGCAGACAGTCCAACAAATGACCCATATGTGGCCTAATAGAGCCATTATGATTCCCAAATGACAACCTCAGGACACCTTAAGATCATCTAATGAACGAGCAATGACTGCTGACGGATTCATGAATATGGATGATGTATCTTTGGCCTCTGTCTGTGGTACTGAGGTGAGAGAAACAAGTGTGTGTGTTTACTCTCATTTTTTCAAAATGCTTCATAATGTATTCTTTGAATCTTAAATGCAGCCCAGTGTCTAATGAATATATGTACAGTCAGATTGCTGTCAATGTGCAATATGTTAAATGTGTAATGCCGCGTTTTCACCAGCTGCGGTAGAGGCGTCAAGCGCGGGTGATTTCAATTTTAAGTCAATGTATAGATGCATTGACGCGCGTCTGGAGGTCTCGCGGCACGAATGAGGCGTTTAGCGTGGTGCGGTAGACGCGATTCCACCTCATTCGCGCGAATTGAGCATTGCCGCGGGAAACGCGTGAGTTGAAAATTTTTAACTTTGGCGTAGAAACACGCCGCATTAACCAATCAGGAGCTTGCTCTAGTAGTGATGTGATTACAGGAAGCGAGCGAAGTCGCAGAAGCCCCTCCAATGACACTAATTTCCGTGTGAAAGTCTCAATGACTAGAAGTTCACGCGCGGCTTTCATGCGCGAATGAAAGGAGCAAACTCAAAATGTTCAAGCGGCAAACTAGACACCTAAAAAAAAACACCTTCTCCATGTAAACAAATGGGACATGAGCCAAACGTAAAAAAATATATTTTTTAATCATGTTGACAAACTTTTAAGTGTTTGTTTTCTTATAAGTTTTAACCAATTGCTTCGAAAATGTATTCAGTTTTTTGAAGCGTTTCGAAACACCACACATGCTGGCGACACCTGCTGGTCAAAATAATGTAAAAGCAGTTCTGTCCAAACATTTACAAAATAATAGCAAGATTTTTTTATGTTTTTAAAAAATATTTAACTTAATTAAGACAATTAAAAGTGTATTATGTGTTTTTAGCAAACAAATCATTAAAACTATCTCCCCTTTTAATGATGCACATTTTTGTCATGAAATCTGTCTATAAACAAAAAGTAGATAAAAAAGTAGTGTTATTAGTCAGAAGGATGAATGTTTTATGAACTTGCATAATAAAACTGACCCCAGATTTCCTAATCATATTAGACACTGGTCATTTGTGATCAACTCCCCCTAGTTGTAAATCATCAGATTTTCCAAAGATTTCGAAACAGTTATGATGTAGTGAATCCTCGTTTGCTAAAATCACGTGACTTGGCCAGTTTGAAACACGCTCCGAAACAAAAGATTCAAAAAAGTTCTCAATAAAAGAGATCTTCACTCACCTGAGGTCCGACAACACCTGGGGGTCCTGGTGGTCCAGTTTTACCTTGGAAACCCTGAGAAAAGACGGCTTGTGTGAGTTTTTGTTTTAACAGATGTGTGAATAAAAGTGTGTAAGGTGTGATATCAAATCACTCACAGTTTCTCCTCTCTGGCCGGGGTGTCCGGGCAGCCCATCCTTTCCAGCTGGTCCCTAGAAATCAGGAAAAATTAAAAGATAAAGATGTGAGTTTAAAACATTGATTCTGGTAATTGATTTCTTTGGGATAAACGTCACGTCCAGGTGGGCCCTTGGGGCCGGGGAATCCGGTAGGCCCTTGTGGTCCCATCAGGCCCTGTAAGAGAACACAGTAATGATTGTTAATAATATTCAATAATCAATACTTTACAACAATAAGAGGAAGGATTTAATCATCATTATACCGTACCCGTTCACCGGGTGGTCCTGGTGGGCCATCGCTTCCTGAGTTGCCCTGTGGAGAAACAGGTGGAGAAAAAGTTTTAAAAATTGCAGAATGTTGCATAAAACGCCTCTGCAAATGTGCTTGTTAATAAATGGTTTGATAAAGGATGTATCTGTAAAAGCCCTGGTGAATTTACATTTGTTTTTGCTAAGAGGTGGAGAGAAACATTGCTTTATAATGTGATTTGGGAACCATTAGCTGCTACTGAAATTAACCGATGAGCTTTTGCATTAGAAATTATGATAGAGGTTTAACATATCCGTGAGATGTCTTGGTTATAAAAGAGCATTTCATAGTCTTTTCCAAACTACTGCATCATTGATAATTAATTACAGGTACATACATGTATGACTTTATTATGTGCTATTAATTGTGTTTGTATGAAGTAACTCAGCAGTCAAAATACCTGATGGGCTCAATTATTAAGAGTTATTAAGAGAATATCAAATATATTACTATTTACTCTGAACTGCACACACCTGCTATTAAACTATAAAAATGTAAAGAACATGACAGTAGTGAGGTTTCCATCCAAATGTAAAGCGAATCTTTTTAAAATTTGCAAAATTTTCGCCTTTTTGATGCAGGCACTAGCAGCCAGGGCATTAAGATGACATCGAGCCCCATATATGAAAAACAATGTCAGCTGATACAGCTGGTCGATCAATCACGTGGGGTCACTGCAACTAATGACTTTCTTACTTGGTATTTTAACATCTTACTTTAACATCTTACTTTAACATCTTACTTAGTAAAAACATCTAAAAATTCTTAAATTATGATGTATTTTCTTGATGAGCAAAATGACCTAGGTCTAGTTTTTAGACAAAAAATATAAACTTTAAGGAAATCACACTGCAAAAAATGACTTTCAAGAAAAAAAATATTAGTAATTTTGTCTTGTTTTCAGTAAAAATATCTAAAAATTCATGATTAGTGTCTAATATGGTTAGGAGATCTCGGGTCAAGAAAATAAGCAAAACGACCCAAAAAAATAAGTCTAGTTTTTAGACCAAAAATATCAAATTTAAGTGAATTTGTGGATTAAGCAAGCAAAACAATCTGCCAATGGGGTAAGCAAATACATGTTGAACATTTTTCTTAAACACTAAATTTAAGAAAAATGTTCTTACCCCATTGACAGATTCTTTTGCACAAAATCACCTAAATTTGATATTTTTGGTCTAAAATCTAAACTTATTTTCTTGGGTCATCAAGAAAAAGCATCTTAATTTAAGAATTTTTAGATATTTTAACTGAAAACAAGACAAAAATACTAAGACATTTTTTTTCTTGAAAATAATTTTTTGCAGTGCTTAAAACGACAACAAAAATATCTGCCAATGGAATAAGAAAACAGTTCTTGAAATAGTTTACTTTTTTCATAAACAATTTTTTTAGCTTGTTTTAAGTACAAATTCGCTTACATTTTATATTTTTGTCTAAAAACTACAATTATTTTCCTAGGTCATTTTGCTAATCAAGACAATACATCTTATTTTAAGAAATTTTAGAAATTTTAACTGAAAACAAGACCAAAATACTAAGTTAGAAAATCATTTTTTGCAGTGTTTAATTTTTGCTGTCAGATTTTCTTCGGCAAATTGTATTCCATCTCCCATTATTCACATTTACTCTTTTTCGCACAAGTCAAAAACCATTTCGAGCGAGCGTAAAAACCTGTTTGCAAATTAAGGGATTTTTATTTAAAATTTGGCGTTTCCAACACTCGTTTCTTATGCAATACTTCAAAATGCAGGAGTTAAAGTACCGGCTCACCTTTGGTCCTGCTTTTCCTGTGGGTCCCCTGGGTCCTCTTTCTCCTCGAGGTCCCTACAGAGAGAAACATAAAAGGAGAGCTGTCTGAGAAAGTCATTCATGTCAAATAGTACTGATGTATGGCGCTAATAACAGTTTATAAGAAGAGGACTTGTTTTTTGTCTTCTTACCGTTGGTCCTCTCTGTCCCCGTGGACCTGGCTTCCCTGGTGTCCCCCGTGTGTGTAAGACAAAAATATATGATTTTAAGGGAAAAATGTATTTTGTTTACTGTTTTTTGTTGACAGAGCTGTTATTATATATATATATATGTATATATATATATATATATATATATATATATATATATATATATATATATATATATATATATATATATATATATATATATATATATATATATATATATATATAAAGCTAATAAATAAAAAATGTTGCATTGTTTATATACCACAGGGATGTTAAATGCTTCATCCTCATTGTTTAAAAAACATTTAGGGGTGTGCATTATTTTTTAGTCAACGCACATCTATAAAGTACAGTAGTTCCATATCCCTACACCAAGATTAACTTCAACAAATAAAGCATAAATATATGTGTGGTAGTGAATGAAAGAAATTAAAAAAGAATGAATAAAATAACTCAAAAGAGAAGAAAATGAATACAGTAAATAAACACTGATTGCAAGCTTGTTCAGTTTTGTTTTGTTTTTGCTTCATTCCTGATAATATGAAACTAGAACACATTATACATAAATACTAAAGAAACAAATAATACAGAAATATTGATAGGCCAACTTGTTCCCATTACTGCAAACACTGAGGCTTTAAAGTCCTACTTATAATTACAACAGCATTTTAGGGACAGAACTTGTCAAATGTCTTTAAATTAAACATCTGAACAATGACTTATGGTGTGGTATCTGTGGTATAAGCAGAATAATTGACTCTGGTCCATTTAATTATTGGAAAATAATGCACACCCGTGGTGTAACTCCACTTCGATTACCAACTGGGATGTGCATTATTTTAAAATAAATAAATGTCCCATCGTCAATTATTCCTTACTTAGGCCATTAAAATGTAGCAGAGATAATAATGACAGCTGTAAAATACATTAAGATTTAATTATTTAAGAGACGCTTTTATCCAAAGTGACTTATAAATGATCATTTAACAAGTAACCAACAATAAGTATAGTCACCAATGCGGTAACACTTTACTTGAAGGGGTGTTCATAAGACTGACATGACACCTTTCTAATCATGACACATGCAATGAACATGAAGGAGATTTTATGCACGTTTATGACAACTGTCATTCAATTATGTCATTTTTAATGCAAAGATGACATTGTTTGGGATGTCTTTGTTATGTACTTGTCATGACAACTTGACATTACCAAGACAACATATCTGACCACTTTTAAACAGTGATACCAATTGAACGTGTCATTAAAATGTCATTAATTGTTAATAGTCTGTCAAATAGTTTTATAACAGCGTCATTAATATTTTTCTTGACCTCAACTAGAGTGATACAAATATAATTTGTCATTAAAATGTAATTAATTGTTAATAGTCTGTCAAATAGTTTTATAACAGCGTCATTAATATTTTTCTTGACCTCAACTAGAGTGGTACAAATATAATTTGTCATTAAAATGTAATTAATTGTTAATAGTCTGTCAAATAGTTTTATAACAGCGTCATTAATATTTTTCTTGACCTCAACTAGAGTGGTACAAATATAATTTGTCATTAAAATGTAATTAAGTGTTAATACTCTGTCATGTAGTTTTATAACAGTGTCATAAATATTTTTCTTGACCTCAACTACAGTGATACAAATATAATTTGTCATTAAAATGTAATTAATTGTTAATAGTCTGTCAAATAGTTTTATAACAGCGTCATTAATATTTTTCTTGACCTCAACTAGAGTGGTACAAATATAATTTGTCATTAAAATGTCATTAAGTGTTAATACTCTGTCAAATAGTTTTATAACAGCGTCATTAATATTTTTCTTGACCTCAACTACAGTGATACAAATATAATTTGTCATTAAAATGTCATTAAGTGTTAATACCCTGTCATATAGTTTTACAGCGTCATGAATATTCTTCTGTGCATAATGTTTTTTTTAAGTTTCTTCCATGTGTTTAAGAAATAAAATTAATCATTCAATAAAAAAATAATAATAATTAAAATGAATAAAATTATATTTTATCGCATTTGGAGATCGATTCACCTAAAATTAAATGAAAACCGTACAATAATGGGTTAAGCCATGCAATGTTTGGTCCATATTGCTGAAAAACAGTTAATCACATTAAATTAATGAAATGTTTTGTTTGTTTTTCTTCTATGTCAGAAAATTTCAGAACCCTCTGTGTGAGGAAGAACAAGTTCTGCTAGTTGTCGGGTTTTTTATATATTGTGCACATACATAATAATAATAATATGTTTATTTTATATAGCGCCTTTCAACAATTTCAAGGACGCTTTACAAAGATGTGATATACATAAAGTTAAGTATAATATTTTGACGTGTCTGTTGCATTTTCTTAAGTTTTTAAATTTATTTGACATAGTATTAACACTTAATGATATTTAATGTAATGTTTACCCATAAAGCTAGGCAGTTTCTTAAAGGTGCCGTATGTAAATTTTAGCAGCATCTAGTGGTGAGGTTGCGAATTGCAACCAACGGCTCAGTCCATTGCTTTTGAAACGCATAGAGAAGCTACAGTAGCCGCCACCAGAAAAACATGTCATCGCCGGAGATAACTTGGTAAAAAAGTTTGTCCGTTAAGGCTTCTGTAGAAACATGGCGTCACAAAATGGCGACTTCCACGTAAGGGGACCCTCAGCGTATAAAAACGTCTCATTCTATGGTAATAAACACATAACGGTTCATTACGAAAGGTATTTATACACCCCTAATAATATAGTTTTGTATATTATTTTGCATTTCTGTCAAAAGATCCATCTAAAAATTACACACTGCACCTTTAAGTTTGATAATTATTCTGCTATGTCATGTTTATGACAGATATATGACAAGTTACGATGTATTGGTTTATGTCAAGTTGTCATAACAAAGACATCTCAAACAATGGCATCTTTGCATTAAAAATGACATAATTGAACGAATGACACTTAATGACAGTTAAAATCTCCTTCGTGTTCATGACACGTCATGTCATGATTATGAAGATGTTGTGTCAGTCTTATGAACACCCCTTCAAGTAACATAGATTATTTACTTTATAACCTTTTTAACAAATTTTGCAGTTATTAAAAATGTCATGGTCATTATTTGCCTATTTGAAAAAAAACTGTATGCAATACATTCTTCAATCACATTAAAAATAATGTAAGTAATTGAATTATCTGTAGATTATGTAAGCACTATCCGTTTCATAAATACTTAATGTATAGAGTTATGGAATGAACCTAATGTATGTGTATGTGTTTTAGTGTGCGTGTGTGTGTAATGGTCTAAAAGAATAAGAGGTTTCTGTATTATAATGTGTTTATGGGAGCGCATTGTCTTCCTAATGGCAGGCGGTTGCTGCTCTCAGCTTAAATGTGCTGATATACTGAGCCCATAAAGTATCCAGGCAGAAAGCAGAGAGTTTACTCTCAGACTTTCCCAGCTTTACTCAGTCATAATGGCTTTGATAGCAGGCATAACTACACTTCTGAGCCTTCCACATACTGAGAAAGCAGCCCTGAACTTCCGAATTAATCCTAAATAATGCACCGCTCCATTTAAAGGGACAGTACACCCAAAAGTTCTCTCATCATTTCCTCACTCTTATGTCTTTCCAAATCTACTGGTGAATAATTCATTCACATTTTTTAGAAGCGCTTATTGCACGGCTTGGTTTTTTCATAATACAGTAACCATTAATGTGCCATTATGATTGTGAAGTATACCAGCGCATTATACTCAGGACAAAAAGAAAATGTTATCTTTTTCTTTGACTTACCCTTGTGCCTTTTTCTCCACTGGCTCCTTGGAAACCCTGGAATCCTTGAGAACCCTAGAAAGGAAAAAAAGAGAGAGATTAATTCACAAGTCCATCAAAGCAAGAAGAGAGAGAGAAAAGAAAAGAAAAGTGCTGTTGAAGCAGTGCATGCTGGGTCACGGTTAAATGGAAAGCTGACACCAGATGGCATTATGGGTAAATCCACTTAGCTTTGATCAAGAAGTTCAAACATGTCTGCCTTCCAATACCACACTAATGCATGCGCACACACTAATATCAATGCGTGCAAACACTCAAACGGCGCTTACGATAACAGGCAGATATAGAGTAGATTTACCTTGGGGCCTTGTCTTCCTGGATAACCTGGCAAACCGGGCACACCGAGCTTACCCTAAAATCAAAACACATGAAATGAAATGCAGCTGGTCAGTTTAGTCGAGATAACAGGCGATAAAGGATGGACAGTTTTCCTGTCATGATGTTTTAATCCAATTTACGATATTGTGTCTAAAATTCCTTGTATTGCCATGGTATATTATGGTACCTTGTTAGTATTCTAACCTTGCCTTTCTCTTGAACAAGAAAGCGGACAGACAGAGAGACTCAGGTGTAATGAACAATGAAAAGCGGCCGTGCTGCACGACCAGCCGTAACAAAACAAACATCTAAACATCACGGCTGTCGCTCTAGAATTAAGATAAATGAAACTCTCCGGCTAATGAGAGTAAGTACTTTAATGAAAGAAACACACACAAAGCACGGTTCAAACTTTCACCCTGCAGTCTACAGCCTAGATAGACAACTACCTTCGAAAAAGCATTATAACTGATCTTAAGTGTGACTCTAAGCAATGAAAGTCCATAATAAAATCCATTGATAGAAACAGTAAATATTTGTATTACTTTAAATGGCACCTATCATGCAAAATCCATACATAATGGACATAGTGCAATGCGCGACGCAAGTGTCTTTCGCTAGTTTCCCTGCGCAATTATAATTTTCACGTTTAGCCCCACGTTGTTTAAATATCAAATGCATTTGCGCCCACTTTTGTGCCCATGGGCGTTCTGGTCTGAAAACGAGGTGTGTTCAGGCGCATTGTTGGCGCTATTTTGAGGCAACTAAAATAGACTACGCCATTGACCAACAAAAACCTGGTCTAAAGTCTAAAGTCAATGGCACAATATGTTGTTCGTTATTTAAAGAGCGCAGTAATATGCGCCTAAACGGGACGACAACGCGGGTTTGCTTATCACATAGTACATGAATGCGCAGCAGCACAAAAACGCTTTTAAATATGAAAGATTAAAGGATTGAATGTAAAAGATTATTATTGAGTCTCTTGGACATAAATGAGGACTGATTATGAGACGTTAGAAGGCGCAAAGAGCTGCTTCACCTGCAGCCTGGTAAGTAAATAAATGCTTGCTTTAAACAAATGCATCTGTTTTTAAATGTTTTTTTTTAATGCTACCTCACGGATTTATTGTATATGATGACTCTTTACCTGCGTATATGGTGAGATGAGAAACATTTTTAAGTAATGCTTAAAAAAAAACTCTTTGCTTAAAAAAACGCTGTCCAAGTGCTGAAACGAACGTGCGGAGAGCCGCTTGTAATTTCTTTATCTCCTGTTTGTTACAAATAAAGAATTTTTAGAGTATAAACCTTATCTTACATACTTGTAAATTATGTTTTGATGATATTGGATAGCCATACATTTAAAGCAATTACAAGCCTGCTTTTTTACTTCCATGACTAAAAGAAAACGATTTTTAAAGGTTTTAATAAAAAATAACAATTTCAATACAAGTGAAAAACAACATAATTATTTAACATTAATCTTAAACTGGGGATCTTCTTCCTCCGCTTAGTTTTTCAAGTTACAAAGTCCGTCATTTAAATAGGGATTAGACATAGCGCCAGCGCAACAGGCTTTTAAAGGGGATGAGAGCTGAGACTCTCATTGGTTTATTGCACATTTTCGACCATGCGCTCGGCGCACAAACCATTTTTCCCGTCATTAAATTAGCAAAAGTGGATTCGGACACGCCCATTTAGACGTTTTGCTGTGCGCTTTAGACAATGCGCTTAGATCGTTAAAATAGGGCCCATAATGTTTGTTGGACGCCCTAGATGAAGAAAATCCACCCGCTGCTTGTTTTTAATCCCCATTAAACCAAATCGGTCTTATTAGACAAGCCGTTTTGATACTCTTATCAATGTGAGGTCATATTGGTAAAGCCCCGCCCACTTACAGTCCCGCATAACCATAGTTTCCACCCTCAGCGAGTTGAACACTAGATACCATTGTCTTAGACTGTATTAATCAGATCTATTTTAAATTAAAGTGCTCACTGTCTGTATGTAAGGAAGTAAGGAGCTGTAGCTTATTTGCATTTAAAGGTACAGACATTAAAACAGTGCGTTTCTGCTCCCACCCAAATAGGGAAATTTTTTACTATGATTTTTGAGCTAAAACTTCACAGACACATTCAGTGCACACCTGAGACGTATATTACATCTTGTATGCAGTGTTGGGGTAACGCATTACAAGTAACGTGCATTACGTAATAATATTACTTTTCTGAAGTAACAAGTAACGCATTACTTTATAAATGTACACATTAATATTTGATTTACTTTATTTTAAGTAATGCGAGTTACCTTTCAGTTTAATTTAATTTAAAAATAAAATAATGTACTGAATTAAACTAAACATAACATTGAATTACGCACTATGTGCGCCTGAGCGGAAAACAGTTTAAGTCAGAAACGGAGATGGCGGGCCAGAGCTTGACATTTTTGCGATTATAAAAAACACCTGCAAGGCCTGAAAGAGTTCAAGCCTCAGCCAAAAAAGAAAAAGCAACGCAAAAGTAATTCAAAAGTAACGTAAGCATTACTTTCCATGAAAAGTAACTAAGTAACGCAATTAGTTACATTTTTGGGGAGTAACTTAATATTGTAATGCATTTCTTTTCAAAAAAGTAACGTTCCCCAATACTGCTTGTATGTAGGTCCCCTTAAAAATTCCTAACATGTAATACATGTTTCGTGCATAGTGCATTCTGGGTCGATGATGTTTAATGGTTGTCGCAAAATATTCCTACAGTTTACCATTTATAAATACTACGCCATATACTGTAGTTTTTTATGTAAGAATGTTTTCCTTCCCACTTTCACCTTTTTTCCTCTTATGTTTTGTTCATCATTTATGTTAATCTAAATCAAAATGGCGGCTTCCGATTAAAAAAAGTGTATTAAAGGGGACTTTTTAAAGATGTAAAATAAATTTTTGTTGTCCCCAGAGTACATATGTAAAGTTCTATCTCACAATACCCTTATAGATAATTTATTATATCATGTTAAAATTGTCACGTTGTAGGTGTGAGAAAAATGTGCCGTTTTAGGGTGTGTCTTTTAAAATGCAAATGAGCTGATCTCTGGTTGGATAGTGCAGATTAAGGGGCGGTATAATCCCCTTCTGACATCACAAGGGAAGCAAAATTTCAATTACCTATTTTTTCACATGCTTATGGAGAATGGTTTACCAAAACTAAGCTACTGGCTTGATCTTTATCACTTTTTCTAGGTTGATAAAAGCAGTGGGGACCAAATTATAGCATTTAAACGTGGAAAAATCAAATTTTAATGATATGTCCCCTTTAAATCTATAACATTTGTCCATTTTTTAATTTCACATTCATTAAGTCAATCCCAGTTGGCGTAATAAGGTTTGAAACCGAGCATCTGCATCATATTCACCTTATCTCCGGTCGACCCGAGAGGTCCAGGGTCTCCGGGGAGACCGGATCTTCCTTTGGGTCCTTCTGGTCCATCTTCACCTCTGGGCCCAGCAGCTCCAAGTTCTCCCTGAACACACAAACATGATGAACATCTACAAGATTTTTTATTGATTTTATCGATAATTTAAAGGGTCAAAATGAGCAGTGGATCTTTTAAAATCTATATACATAGCTATGTTTTTATTTGATGAAGTGTGTTTTGCAGTAGATGGGTTTGGCATGGCTTTTAAAGCAGATGCATTTGCATACTAGTCCCTAATAACCCAGAACGAGATTCATTTACTCATTCTTGACACTCGATAGGAAACGATATTAACAAAACTTGCTGACAATCAATTAAAACTGTGCAAATATTGCATCTGCTATGTTTTCACAAACAAAAAGAGTATGGAGACAAAACTTTCTCTAAAGAACCAAACACAAAAGCTGTATATAACTGGAGACTGATGGTAAAAATCTTCCCCGATCTCCTTTGATGCCCATATCTCCTTTAAATCCAGGAAAACCATCTTCTCCCTAAAAGAAAAAGAGACGTTGAGATTAATATTTGACACCGGGACACACATTTTTTTTTATTCTCACACACATTACCCCTTTTTGACAAATGCTGAGGGACCGATCTCCATGGCAACTGCTATTCCTGCTGTTTGCAGGGGCCCGGTTTTATTTTTCTGGCAGGTTGAAACTTTTTACCAACCCGAGCGAGAGGTCTAAACATCAATCACTTGAGTATTTTATGGGTTTCATATTCAGAGGCACAAATGAAACATTAATGGCGCAGGAACGGTGCATTAGCCATCTGCACACACAACAACTCATATCCATACAGCCGCTCCTCGAGACATAAAAACACAAACACAGACGCACACGCGCTGAAATTACCTTTTCACCCTTGTTTCCTTTCAGCCCACGGACTCCATCAGCACCCTGCAGATCAACAAAGAAATAAAACAGTAAGCCGCCCGTTGTCCGCCGCATACATAGACGACTTCTAAGCTGACATATAAACTGAAATAGAAGTGAATGATCTGAACAACTGCAACTCTTGTGCCACACAAATGCTGTGCATTGTATGCAAGACTTTTATTTCCTACATTTCTATTCATATTTGTTTGTCTTAAGTAGCTTTAGATGAAAAAATACAGGAAAATTACGTCGAGTAACATACAGTATTGCTAAGGCACCAATGCATCACTGTAAGATCCAACCGTGAAAATATGCACAAATATTGATCAATTGTGATACTTGACTGTCAAAAAGTGTCCCAACTCACACTATTACTAGTAATACTAGTACTAAATCACAGCTAAAGTTTGTAACTTTTGCCCCTTTATCACCATCTCTGTTTGAAAGGTAAAATTGCAGTTTTCTTTACATATCTTTACTTAAACAAAACAGATATTTCTTGCGAAATACAGCCCAGAAGTTTAAGTTATAAATCATTATTATTTTTATTATAAATATATTTTGTTTATTTTTAACAAAAAAATTGTTTTTGTTTTATATACTGTAAATCAGGGGTTTTCAAACTTTTTTTGTCAGCTGAACCCCCTTGACCTAAATTATTTACTTGAATTACCCCCTAAGATAAAAATGTCAATAATTAAATAGCACATTTGCATCTTTAACTTCAAAAAAAAACATTTATTTTTTATCCTTTTTTAAAGTTTGTATCAGTAGTATTTTACATCATTATTATTACTACATGTTATTGGACTTTTATTTTGTAATAATGCTCAATTATTGGTACATAAACATTTTCAGTTTTACATGTTGTGTAACATGCAGATTAAACAAATAAAATATATATTTTCTGTTAGTTAAGTATTTTTATTTACATTTTATAATTGAATTGTCATTTTAAAAATGTTTTTGGGTCAGTGACAAAAACGATTTGGCAAGAAAAAATTTTTTTTAACACTTAAAATACTTTTAAACACTTTTAAAAAAATTTTTAAAAGCACGCATCAGGTTTATTTCAATGCACAGTGTATTTATGATGATTTTATGCAATAAAAAATACATTTGCACCATTTTTATGAAAGTTAAGACTAAATGGACCTGAAAATGTCAAATGGTGTATCGATCAATTGCGCCAAAGAATAAGAAATATTAAATATTTTATCCACCTTGATGGCATCATTTTAAAATATAATTTTATTAGTTATTTCTAAATGTAAATTTTAATGTGTTATTGTAATATTTGTCCTGACATATGCTGTAAACAGCTCTGTTTACTAAATAATCTTTGACAAATGATGTAAAAATGTATGTTAAAAAAATTATATTACACTAAACTAGATGATTATATTTTATATATTTTTTTATGAATATATTTATATTTTCATTTAAAAAATACTAGTTACACCACATGACACAGACAGAGTTTTGTGATTATCCCCCAAATATTCTTTCAAAATGAAATAAAACCAGAAATTTTGGACTTGGTCCTCAAAAAAGAGAATGTATGCAAGTAATCTGCAAATTTATTTTACAATTTTAACCCTTTTACATTTAATTGAACCATATAAAATAATTAATGTCACGTCATTGACCCTTTTATCAACTCACAAACCCCCTGCAATTCCCTCACAAACCACCAGGTGTAAATAATTAATCTTAATTTGGATTTTTTTATGTAATCATCACTGCATATTCCAATGCATTTTGGGATTGCTGGGCTTTGTGATACGTACACTACATGCTGCTTTAGATATTGGCCATAAGAAGGAAGGCAGCATAATTATATTACAAAATGATCCTGTCTATCTTAAGGAACGGGCCTTGTGCATACCATATTATGCCTGAAAATCCTTTCTAGGTTGGCAGCTTGGTTTTGAAAGGAAAAATCTCGATGAATTTGGCCTCAGGAGAGTAGACAGCCAAGCACCACTGCCTCTGTGCATTATGGGTAACAGGGCTAGAGGCAATGCATTTAAGCCAATCGTGGGAAATTTGAATACCATCTCAACCACAAAACTGAAGCACTACACTAAAATCCACTAATAACCGATCAAAGATAGTACTGTGACCAATGAGATGCAAGATTTCAAAACACCTACCTTTACACCTCTAGGCCCAGGATATCCAATAGGCCCCTGAGCACCAGGTGGTCCCTGTAAAATACAAATATAAACTTTAAAGTCTGAGTTTAACTATCTAAGATAATATTTATCAAACTATAATTTTGTATATGTACCAGATGTCCTTTCTCCCCAGAAGGTCCTTCTTTACCAGGGTGACCCTGTGTTTGCACGACAAAAAAAGTTGAGAAATTACCAGTTATACCATGATAATTAAATCTACAATGAGCTTTCAGCTGACAGAACAGGCCGTGAGATGAACAAATTTGTGCATCTGTGAAGCTGGAAATGTGTCAGTCGGGACATTATGATTACACATACAGTACATTAAGCATGACATCTCTCTAATGCATCAGGAATATACTCAGAGGTGTATGTTTGTCTGTGTCTTTTCATGTCTCACCGGAGGTCCATCTGCTCCTGGCATTCCCGGTAGTCCCGGCTTTCCAGTGGGACCCTAAGGAAGAGAAAACCAACATAAGAGGCACTCACAACCCATTACCGGCATAAAACACGTTCGCTGCACACTTCAAGTGCGACACACATACATAACACTGAGTACTTAGATTAATCGATGGGTTAATGTGGCCCGCAACGAAATTATATGAACTGTACGCAGAGCGTTGATCCTAGAAAACTGCTAGAGCGCCTTCTGTTTGAACGCAACATTTTCCGGAATTAATCCCGGGAATGATCCCAGAATGGGGGCCTAGTACCATCGCCGGGATCAGTCCCGGAATGAGCCCTGTGTAAACAAAAGTGAGGATCTCCTTGCTATCCACATGCACTAAGTTCATGATTACAAATGTGCCACGTGTCTTTACAGGACGTTTATGGGATGTGTGGAAAAGCATGCATAAATTCTTAAAAAAACACTGTCAGTTTAAATGAAACAAAATTAAACCCAAGATCAATCCTGGACACATTTAAAGTGTATTTTCCGGAATATCTCAGTAAAAAGGGCTCTACACATACACCATTAAAGTAGGGATGCTCCGATCGATCGGCCGCCGATCGGTATCGGCCGATAATGGCATTAAATGACTCGATCGGTGCTCGCTAAACCTGCCGATCTCATAAACCGATCTTTCTGTTTACTTTTGTCATCAAAAGGATCCTGAATGCGGTTGCAATTAAAGACATTTTTGTTTTTCTGTGAGGAAAATAAAAGTTTAAACGCTCAAAACTTTAAGACGCATGCAAATAAGAAACTTTTGGCATGAGGATGCAATTGTCCGTGATAGATATGTGTTGTATACGCTGTTTGATGGGGATGTGAAGACGCCTCGCGCTGTTTACCGGAGCGCGTCCTCATACGCATATCTCTGTAAAGGCAAAGAGAGACATACAAATCTGCACGCTGCACATGAGCAACAGGTTGTAAAAATGCTTATGATGCTTTACAACCTGTTGCTCATGTGCAGCGTGCAGATTTGTATGTCTCTCTTTGCCTTTATAGAGATATGCGTATTTACCGGAGGACGCGCTCCGGTAAACAGCGCGAGGCGTCTTCACATCCCCATCAAACAGCGTATACAACACATATCTATCACGGACAATTGCATCCTCATGCCAAAAGTTTCTTATTTGCATACGTCTTAAAGTTTTGAGCGTTTAAACTTTTATTTTCCTCACAGCTGCTTGTCTGCGTTCAGCCGCCGCCCACACACAGCAGCCTGTCATCAGTGCACGTGAACAGAGCGATCTCTCTCTCACGTCTTAAAGCTGCAGTAACCTAATTCATCTCTCAATAAAATCCCTCTCTGCTCTTGACTAAAGAATTTTTATACTGCATACGAATGCGTGTATATTTAATTAATACAGTAAAGTCTGTGAAGTGTTTTATTTTCAGTACTTTTAGGAGACATAAGCCTTTTTAAAGCCATATTAAATTTCTTTGCAGAATAAATATTTGTTGTGCTTATTTATTTGAGTCTCTATTAAAACAATAATATACCTAATTACTGCAAGTAATATAACAAAGGCAACATCCGTGGTATTATTTTATTTAGAAAGATTGTAACAGTTAGTCATCAAAGAGCTTGCATATCAGCTTTTAAAAAAAAATCGGTATCGGAATCGGTATCGGCCGATCACGAAGATTACAAATCGGTGATCGGTATCGGCTGCAAAAATCCTGATCGGAGCATCCATTAAAGGCAAAACAAACATTTATTTTGGGCTCACCTTCTCTCCTGGCGGTCCGATTGCTCCCTGAGGGCCTGGAAGTCCCTGTAGAATAAGGATGAAGTTAAAGCTTTCTGATTGGATAATAAAGTAAGTAACAGGTGGGTCAGACAGCATGTTTACCTGAGCTCCAGGGTTGCCTTGTTGTCCAGGAGGGCCGGGCTCACCTTGAGGTCCCTGATAAAGAAAAATAATAACATGAGCATCGTGCGTTAGTACTGTCTGTGTGTTCCTGTAGCACGGATGGTAAAGCATTTCGCTATCACAGAAGTTGTGAGTTTAAATCTCAAGAAATACAAGATAAAATGTGTACACCTTTGTGTGTGTTTGTGTCACATGACTTACAATGTTTCCTTTAGGTCCTGGATGACCATCCATTCCAGTCACACCCTGGAGATAAACAGCAATAAATCAAAATAAACAGGAATTAATTTGATTGAGATTTTGATGAACAAAAAGGCAATTCATTAAGCAGGTGATTGACTTGATGATATGAAAGCAGATGGCTGACTTCACAATGAATTAAATTAATTAATTCATATTATTTTTGCACTCACAGGAGATCCTGGGGGACCCTGGGGACCTTTGGGGCCCAGCAAACCACGAGGACCCTGAATAAGAGAGAGAGAGAGAGAGATGTGACTTCCCTATATTTACAAACCTTAATAGAGTTTATAATGTTATTATATTAATAATTTGTTCATAATAATATTTATGTTTTATTAGTGTAAAAAAATGCATTAATTATTTCTTTTTTTCCCGCTGGTTAACTCAACTACAGGTGTGAATCTAGCACCTGTTCAATCCAAATATTTTTGCATAATCTGTGAAAAAGGTGAAAATGCATCTTTAAACAGGAAAAGTGTTTCTATTTTTGCACAATGTATTTAATCCAAATGCAGATATGGAGAGCCGCCTGCTGGACAATATGTAAAACTGCAAGATATTTATAAGTGAATAATAGACAGATCATCTAAGGTTTTGTCTCTATAATAGTTTATGCTTCTCTCAACCCCATCTTACATCTCATACGGTCTCTCTGACTTGTTTGAAAAATGCATTATATATTAAATGTGTGTGTAATGTGTTTAATAATTATGTATATATATATAAATGCACAAACATGCATGTATATATATAAGAAATATTTGCATGTGTATAAACATTTGTATATTTACATATAATTTATGTCATATATAAATATATAAATATATTTTTCCTTAAAATGATACATACATGTTTGTATTTATATATACATAATATTTGTTGATGTACTGTGCATAATAATTATGTAAACAAAAACTTTTATTCTGCAAACGAATAGTCGCGACTAATCATTAGGCAGCCCTAGGTGGGATGCTTTGGAAATTATTTACTTACAGGCTCACCAGGCAGACCCCTGGGTCCAACCTCACCATCATCACCCTAGAAAAACAGAAATGACATCATTACAATCCATTTACAGATGTAAACATGGATAAAAATGACATGGTAAAGGATTTAAAAGAAACAAAGAACATTTCGTACTCTTTCTCCGTCCTCTCCTGGAGGTCCTGGGGGGCCCTGAGGTCCCGTCTCACCCTAAAACAACCACAAATACACGCTCATTAATATTCATATACTGTAGGAATATTATAGAAATGTCTTACAGTACTAACAGGTGCTTCAGGTGTATGATTTTAAAACGTTCATATTAAAATGATTTTAAAATGCTAAAAACTTGAATGTTTACCCTGTGGCCTTTTTCACCAGGCAAACCAGCAAGACCGTCGAATCCTCTGTCACCCTGTAAAGCAAAGAGATCGGGTGGAAACATTTACAAAATGCAAAAATACAAATGTAGTTTATATCATGCCAGCATGACGGATACAAAATAAGTAGTTTTGTAGATACATTTTTAGGTTAGTCGGCTATGGGTCACGTTATGTCTGCATTAACTACCATTAACCGTTTGCCATTTTGGTGCCCAATTTTTGACCCTGATTGTGTGGCAATTCAACTTTACCTTCGGTCCGGTCTGCCCAGGCATTCCTCTTGCTCCATCTGCTCCGGGTCGACCCTAAAGAAGCAAACGCAGGAAAAATTATAAACAGGCAACAATCGTAGTGGCTTTAATATTCAGGTTATGTCCTTGTAGTTTTGGACCGAATGTAAATGTAAACGTACCCTTCTACCTGGCTTTCCAGCAGGGCCCATAGATCCCAATGGACCACGGGGACCCTAAAAAAAATACACACAGAGATATCAGAAGAGCTCTATTCTGCATTTTTAGCATTTTTTATGCGTCTGAGGATTGTGGGTAATCTGTGATGGTCAAACCTGTGGTCCTGCCTCTCCAGACTCTCCTTTAAGTCCAGGCACACCAGGAGGACCCTGGGGAATAAAAAAACAAATGTAACAATCAAGATAACCTACAGTTTATCATTATGGTACAGTATTGAAAAGAGCTTTAGACACACTGAGATTCATACCAGAGGACCAGGACGGCCTGTCAATCCCATTGGTCCGGTTGGACCTCTCATTGCCAGCTGTATAAAAACAATGTTAATGTCAATGTTAGCTTTATTTATATACATTGTGTGTGTGTGTGTGTGTGTGTGTGTGTGTGTGTGTGTGTGTGTGTGTGCGTGCGTGCGTGCGTGCGTGCGTGCGTGCGTGCGTGCGTGCATGCTTGCGTGTGTGTGGGACTGCTGCATGATGCCTTGTAGGGCTGCACAATATTAAAGAAAAAAGGGAAAGCATGCTAAATGATGCAACAGATGATATGCGATACAGTGAGGCTTTAATGCTACGTACACACCAAACGTTGGGGCATCGTGTTACTCGCTCTAGATTACTTGCGGGTTTTCGCTCGAGTTGAATATTTTCAACTTGGGCGAGGACACGTTTGAGGCGAATAGCACCGCGCCGCCCATATCGCGTCATTCGCATTGCCCCACTCGAGGACGCGTCTAATCGTGTCTTTGCATTGACTTTGTATGTTATCTACTCTCGCAAATTGTTGAACTCGCGTCTTGTGTGAACCCACAGTTACTTATTCCCCGCCAGCCTTTTTTTAAAGGTTGCCCACCAGCATTTTTTGTGCTTTTTGAAAGTTTTGCAAAATGCCTTTCAGGAAAATTATCTTCTATAAATGAAGAGTTTCGTTGCAAAATGAGATAACTCCGTTTTTTAATTTTTCAGAAATCTCGTTTTTTGGTTGTGCATTCCAATTAATATCAATTCAACTGCAGTTGGTTTGTTTTGATTTAAACCTTCATAACTTAAAAAATACAGCTAACTAGCACCATAAAACAAAATAACAACATAATAACATAATAATAAACATGTTTTGACAAAAATGTTAAAAACGGAGTTATCTCGTTTTGCAACGAAACTCTTCAAATATATAAACATACAAATACATCAAATGAAAGAAGAGACCCTCTGCTTTCAAACAAACAAACAAAATGGGGGAGAAAAAAACGTTTCATCTTATCTTCATTTGTTCTTTTTATAATCTCTTAAATATGGGAAAGTTTCTTCAAAAATACCACATTTTGAGCAAAAAGCTTAAATAAATGCATTTTTGTAAAGGAATATTGTTAGAGATCACATTCAGAATGATTATCAAAACTTATTACACGGCTCTCTGGAATGCTTGATTCTGATTGGTCAGTTGAGACATTTGCAGGTTCGTTCTTTTCAAATAATAACCGCTCCAAAGTAATAACGCATAGCCGGTACTACTTGTATGTTTTAAATCCCTCCGCGCCAACAAAGATTACTGTTTGGCGCCATCTTGTGACAAACACTGGACAACCACAATTAAAAATGGAAAATTTTGGCATTCATTTTAACATGTACAGAAAAAACAAAACATTTAAACAGTGGATAGAAAAAAGAACAACAACAAGACACAGAGAGCTTACTGAGACTGAACTTGACAAAATAGAGCATGACAGCTACGAAGCCACACACAAAAAAATACAGAATGGGCATTAAAAGTTCTCAAAGACTCGCTAAAAGAGAAAAAAATGGAGACAGACAAGTATGAAGCAGAGGATCCTAAAAAGGTATTACGATCATTTTATGCATCTGTGCAAAGTTTCGCGGAAGGATAAAAATGTTAATTTAAAGCAAATATGCCAATAAAATGTTTTAAATTCATATTCATGTCCAGTTTATTTTTCTTATGTGGAAAGTAGCCGTGTAATAAGCGGGATAATGTAGATGCAGCCCGTAGCTATCGGGTAAATAATCCCCTTCAGTGCGATACAATACCCTCCACTTCGTGTCAGGTCCCGATCACACTGTCAGGGCTTATTTCCCGATAACTACCGGCTGCCTCTACATTATCCCTTACATAAACAGAGTTTAAAATTAATTAAATTAGTTTTTGCTTCAGTTTTTTTTATAAATTGGGCAAGAGTGCCATCTAATGGATGATAGCAGAATTACAGATTACTGTAAAAACTCGCCCGGAAAGCGTCATTGGCAGGGAAATGTTTTCTCCTAATTGACAAAGTAAATTTGTCAATGGCGGGGAAAGAGTTCTTTAGAAGTTCTTTAAATCAATTTGAATAATAAAATATATGCAAGGAATAATTGACACCGGGCCATTGAATTTTAAGAAAATAATGCACACCCAAGGTGGCAACGTGTCAAAGCAGTGTGCTTTTAAACCACGGGTGTGCATTATTTTCAAATAATTCAAGGGACCGGAGTCAATTATTCCTCTTATACCACGGATACCACAAGCATTGTTTCCGGTGTCTATTTTTAAGACATTTAAAAGGTTAGGTGTGCGGTTATCAGAAAAACAATCAACACCCATGGAACCAATCAGAATAAAGCATTCAACAGCCTCGTTGTATAAATAAAAATGCATGATTCACAAACAAGTGTTTGTGTGTGTGTGTGTGTGTGTGTGTGTGTGTGTGTGTGTGTGTGTGTGTGTGTGTGTGTGTGTGTCGTACCCTGGCCTGTTGCATGATGGCTTGCATCTGAGCCTCTTGTGCAGAAGCAGCAGGACCTTTACTGTCTCCTCCTGTACTCATGCGGAACTACAGAGAGAAATACAGATCCAAAATACATCAAGAAAACTATGCATGAGTGCAAAGAAACTCTAAAAGGTAACTTGACAGTGAACTATTTCTATTATGCAAAAAATATATATATTATTAAAATATTAGTACATACGTCATACTTTTAAAAACAAATCAAATAAAAGTCGTGCAATTCTGAGAAACTGTAATACTGAGACACAGAAGACATTTCTGTGTTGCTTCATCTGCATCTACAGTATGCACAAGTTAAATTATTCAAAGGTGCCATCTGGTGGCTGAACAGCATCACTACACTTTCGTGAGTCAGACTGCTGCATCTAAAGTGAATCTCTTTGCTTGAATGAAAGATGATTATTAATGTGACCTGCTATTGATTTTCATGAGTAGAGGACGGAAATGTTTGAGGTATAACTACAATCACATGTCAAAGGTAAACACACATATATACACCACAGACAACATCATTTTTAAATGATGTTTGAGAACATCTGTGCTCGTCGTGGAAGCGTTCCAGACCGCTAAACTGAAAGGCACTGTGGTGTTTATAAACGTTCCGGTATCAAAATCCTTGCAGTAAAAATATTGGAGTAACGGCTGGGAAAGAGGACATTTGGAACAGCCGGCAGTATGTGGAATTTGGGAAACGTCTCGCTACATTTACCAGCGCATGATTGATCGAGAAGATTATAGCAGCAAAGGGACAACTATGTTTTTGATAACTCTCTGACATAATTATCACTGTTAAAGCACTCGGAGCGTAAATCAAACCAGTGCAGTTCACATTCATTATCTGTGAATCAGTACAGCAAATCAAAGGGGCAAAATGCTAGATTAGTATTAGTTAAATATACCCATCTCATGCCTAAAATGAGAATTAGGTGAAAGATAATCTATTAATCATTTAAAAATAATAACATACAGTTTTTGTGCATTATACATGTACAGATATACATACAGGCAACATCAGAACTGTCCCTGGAGGTCCTGGAAGACCATCAGCACCGGGCAGACCAGAGCGACCAGGTAGACCCTGTAAAAGAGCAAAGGATTCTGGGTAATGTATTACACAGCATTGTGTGTTAAAAAGAGGAATGCATTCACAATAAATGACAAGGCCAAATCTAATGCAAGAAATCTGGATATAATCTGAAAAATATACATCTGTATATATATTAAATCTACAATATATTACTTTTTGCATTACAGCATTAAAAACATGACCCATATACGTGAAACGCACCCAGTAATAGTGGCACCAACTTGGACATTTAGCAGCATATAAGATGCATGTATTAGCTTGTGATGGTTGTCATGGTTACCTACCCTCTCACCAGTGTCTCCGGGGCTACCCGGAGGTCCTGATGTACCTGGAGGACCGGGGAGACCCTAGAATGACACAAAGGCACAGTAAGAAACGCACACAAATTAATCACATATAGCAAGCATGGAAATTGAACATTTAAAGGGGACATTTCACAATTTTGACTTTTTAAGATGTAAAATAAATCTTTGGTGTCTCCAGAGTGTGAATTTTAGCTCAAAATACCCCACAGATAATTTATTACACAAAACTGCAAATTTGTAGGTGTAAGCAAGAATATGCCGTTTTGGGTACTTTAAAATGCAAATGAGCTGATCTCTGCACTAAATGGCAGTTGCGTGGTTGGATAGTGCAGATTAAGGGGTGGTATTATCCCCTTCTGACATCACAGAGGGCGCCAAATTTCAATGAGCTATTTTTTCACATGCTTGCAGAGAATGGTTTATCAAAACTAAGTTACTGGGTTGATATTTTTACATTTTCTAAGTCGATAAAAGCACTGGGGTCCCAATTATAGCACTTAAACATGAAAAAAGTCAGATTTTCATGATATGTCCCCTTTAATAAAACAGCCCTATAGATCAACCAATCCATCAAACAGAAAACCTGCTTTATGCATCAGTATTATAATTAGGTTTTGCTGTTTAGCACTGCTGTGTGGTTTATATTACATGGCATCATGGATTTTATCATTAATAGGCCAAGCATTAATGGCCCTACCTGATTGGCTGAAAGGCAGATGATGGTCCAATTTGATTTTATTTACATTTTTAAAATTCATCTTTTTATATCTCATCTGGAAATTCGTAGCAGGAGCAGCTTGAATTTAGTTTAGCTCCTTTAAAATTATGAGCAGCTTTGCAAAAAAAGAGTTTCAGATGTTGTTTTCAAACACATAAATAACACATGTGGACACACACACAAGAGCAAACTTACCGTGGGACCCTCTGGACCAGGAGGTCCTTCAAACAGCATCCCCTACAGAAACACAAACACAGTAACACAACAGTGTCAACACAACATGTACAAAAATGTAATGATCTGTTAGCATAAACAAGCATATTTAATTCCCTTTTGTCCATTTCTTTCTAAGTTTACGAAGCATTAGAATCTGTAGACTAAAATGTACGGTGTGTGTGTGTGTTTGTGTGTGTGTGTGTGTGTGTGTGTGAGAGAGAGAGAGAGACTTCTCTGTAATGAATGTACCAAACAGCATACCATGACAAAGTCTGGTAAAGCGCTGATATCTGTTTCTCATACTTCTGACTGTTTATGAAGCATTTGATATGATCTTCTGTACAGACTGAACATACCAGAGAGCAGCATGAAATTTCTGAACTTTGAGAATAACAATGCATTCACATCTTGTTGGAATTACTGCAACTGACAACTTGAGCAGATTCCAATACGTGGAAATAATAAATTTTTATGGAAATGATCATAAAGATCAAGATAAAGACGTAGAGCCAAAAAAAATTTGCAACTTACTTCATTATTGACAAACTTAATTGTCACATCTAGTCCGTTTCACCAAAGCAGTACGCTTGACTTACTGTACTGAGATATTTTATCTAAAAAGTCATCAGTTGTGCTTAAATGTTGATCAAGTTATGCAGCCTGCACGAGTTGCATCATAACAGCAACAGTGAAAGTCATAAATAAAAGAGAGCAGTCACAAAGAGACTTGGAACTTACAAAGAGATTTGGACCACAGAGCACAGGCCTGTGATAGATCAAGAGGACAAGTTTATGACTAGAGGATGGGTTTATGAGAGATCTACAGTAGATGACAGGTTAAGGGGAGATCTACAGTAGATAACAGGCTCATTAGAGATCTACAGTAGAGAACAGGCTTATCAGAGATCTACACTACAGAGCACAGGTTTGTGTAAGATGTAGAGCACAGGTTTATGAGAGACCTAGAGCACAGGTTTATAAGAGACCTAGAGCACAGGTTTATAAGAAACATTGAGCAGAGATTCATGAAAGATATGAGCACAGGTTTATGAGCGATATAGGGCACATGTTCATGAGAGACCTAGAGCACAGGTATTAGGAGAGACGTAGAGCACAGATTCATAAGAGATCTAAAGCACAGATTCATGAGAGACATGAGCATAGGTGTACGAAAGATAGAGCACAGGTTTATGAGAGATCTAGAGCACAGGTTCATGAGATACATGAGTACTGGTTTGTGAAAGCTATAGAGCACAGGTTCATGAGATATAGAGCACAGGTCTATGAAAGACATGAGAACAGAATAATGAGAGACTTAAGATCACAGGTTCATGAGAGATCTAGAGAACAGGTTTATGAGAGACCTAAAGCACAGGTTTATAAGAAACATGAGCACAGGATTATGAGAGACGTAGATCACAGGTTCATCAGAGATGTAGAGCACAGGTTCATGAGAGACATGAGCACAGGTTTATATGAGATATAAAGCACAGGTCTATGAGAGACATTAGCCGAGAATAATGAGAGACTTAGGTCACAGGTTCATGAGAAACATGAGCACAGGATTATGAGAGATGTAGATCAAAGGTTCATTAGAGATGTAGAGCACAGGTTCATGAGAGATCTAGAACACAGGATTATGAGAGACGCAGATCAAAGGTTCATTAGAAATGTAGAGCACAGGTTTATGAGAGACATAAGCACAGGTTCATGAGAGACATGAGCACAGATTATGAGAGATGTAGAGCACAGGTTCATTAGAGATCTAAAGCACAGGTTCATGAGAGATCTAGAGCACAGGTTTATGAGAGACAAGATCAAAGGTTCATTAGAGATGTAAAGCATAGGTTTATGAGCAACATGAGCACAGGTTCATGAGAGACATTAGCACAGGTTTATGAGAGATGTAGAGCACAGGTTTATGAGAGACAAGAGCACAGGTTCATGAGATACATGAGCACAGGATTATGAGAGATGTAGATCAAAGGTTCATTAGAGATGTAGAGCACAGGTTCATGAGAGATTTAGAACACAGGATTATGAGAGACGCAGATCAAAGGTTCATTAGAAATGCAGAGCACAGGTTTATGAGAGACATAAGCACAGGTTCATGAGAGACATGAGCACATATTTATAAGAGATGTAGAGCACATGTTCATTAGAGATCTAAAGCACAGGTTCATGAGAGATCTAGAGCACAGGTTTATAAGAGACAAGATCAAAGGTTCATTAGAGATGTAAAGCACAGGTTTATGAGAGACATGAGCACAGGTTCATGAGAGACATGAGCACAGGTTCATGAGAGACATGAGCACAGGTTTATGAGAGATGTAGAGCACAGGTTTATGAGAGACAAGAGCACAGGTTCATGAGATACAAGATCAAAGGTTCATTAGAGATGTAGAGCACAGGTTTATGAGAGACATAAGCACAGGTTTATATGAGATATAGAGCACAGGTCTATGTGAGACATAAGCAAAGAATAATGATAGACTTAGATCACAGGTTCATGAGAAACATGAGCACAGGATTATGAGAGACGTAGATCAAAGGTTCATTAGAGATGTAGAGCACAGGTTCATGAGAAATCTAGAACACAGGATTATGACTGACGCAGATCAAAGGTTCATTAGAAATGTAGAGCACAGGTTTATGAGAGACATAATCACAGGTTCATGAGAGACATGAGCACAGGATTATGAGAGATGTAGAGCACAGGTTCATTAGAGATCTAAAGCACAGGTTCATGAGAGATCTAGAGCACAGGTTTATGAGATACAAGATCAAAGGTTCATTAGAGATGTAGAGCACAGGTTTATGAGAGACATGAGCACAGGTTCATGAGAGACATGAGCACAGGTTTATGAGAGATCTAGAGCACAGGTTCATGAGAGATCTAGAGCACAGGTTTATGAGAGACATGAGCACAGGTTCATGAGAGACATGAGCACAGGTTTATGAGATACATGAGCACAGGTTTATTAAGAGATGTAGAGCACAAATGCATGAGAGACATGAGCACTGGTTTATGAGAGACGTAGAGCACAGATTCATGAGAGACATGAGCACAGTGATATGAGAGATGTAGAGTACAGGTTCATCAAAGACATGAGCACAGGTTTATGAGAGATCTAGAGCACAGGTTAAAGGAAATACATGAGTACTGGTTTGTGGAAGCTATAGAGCACAGGTTAATGAGAGACATTCGCACAGGTTTATGAGAGATCTAGAGCACAGGTTAAAGGAAATACATGTGTACTGGTTTGTGGAAGCTATAGAGCACAGGTTAATGAGAGACATGAGCACAGGTTTCTGAGAGACGTAGAGCACAAATTCATCAGAGACATGAGCACAGGTTTATGAGATATCTAGAGCACAGGATCTAGAAATGCAGTGGAAAAGTATGAAATTGTCTGTTGAAAGAGTTTAATATGCTGAGTTTTAGAAGCAAAAAGCATCCTCAGAGCGTGATGTAGTGGCAATGGCCACTCATGCCTTGGTTTGAAACAAGTGTGCTTTCTATACGTGCTTTTCTATGTCATGAAATGTAGAAATGTGTGAGAAATGTAATTTAAGCACAGTTTTTCTGTACAAAACACATGCTTCTCACTCATTAAACCCAGTTTCTGTGATCTATATGCTTGGGATTCTGAAACAGGACTAATCTGGCTTTTGCCTAACATTGAAATAATACTGACCTCTTTATTGATATGTCCATGCTTATTCAAACAACACACCCCCCCCATTTCTTTATCTCACTCTCTTCTTTTCTTTCTCACACCAAGCTCTGATGCTCTGGTCCCTTTCTATAACCTACCGTAATGTTGAACAATTCTTAGCTTATTCAAAATAAACCCATATGTCCTTGACGGCCTGCCATGCTCTCATGTTGTTAAGGAAATCAGAAATTCGAAAACACACAAATCTACTCAAACACACACTTTACAGTGACATCTGTTTGACATCTCGCAGCTGTTTAACATCAAGAGCCACGTGAGCAGTTCATGAAAGTGGAGAGCGTATTATGCAAAGAAAACATAAAAAGTCCAGTGTGTTCCATCATATGAATATAATTTCACATGGAGAATTCAGCTGTGATACTGAGTGAATAAAAAACAAGTCACATTGCTGAGTCTGAAACTGAAGTGACCTGATCTTTTTGAATGTGAATGCAGATTAGGAGTGAGTCTAAGTTACTCTTGGAAAGAAACTGTTATGAGTATAAATGTCATAAAACAAGTTACTTACTGGTTCAATGATAGCAGGCTCTCCCTTCTGGCCTTTCTCTCCTCTGATTCCATCCACCTTTTGAAACACACACATTTGCTTGATTGAATCTAGACTGTGTGCATATAGATGGACTCAATGAGGTCTGTATAAACTCGGATCACAGATTACCGAGGTGGCAACAAGAGATTACCTGGTCATAGGTCTCGTCGGTCTCCGCAGGAAGCGCTTTATTGGGATCAGTGTATTTGGTGTCATAGTCATAAAACTTCTCTAGGTCTTCATCTGTGTAATCTAGAATGGACTCCTCCTTGAACTTGTCAATATCAATGGAATCCGCCTCTCCTTTGATTCCTCCCTGTCCAGCTCCTGTGGCAATGGATCCCGTCCCCACGCTAGCACCGGCACTTGTGGACCCGCCCCCTCCCACTGAGCCACTTGAGGAAACAGATCCGCCTCCGATCGACACAGATCCGCCCCCGACGGACACAGACCCGCCCCCAACTGAAACAGACCCACCTCCAACGGACACAGAGGTGCTGCTGCTGCCGCCACCGCCCGCTGTGTAATATTCATATTCTTCATTGTAACCTTCTTCATAGTCTCCGTAATTGTTGTCATCATAACCACTAACCTGCATAAACACACAAAAGTACACATGCTGACTCAATAATCATAATAATCTACATATATCATAGTAAAATACAGATATTAACTAGTAATTGCAAAGATAAATTTGTTAAACTAACCGAGGTAGATGAAGAACTGGATCCAGTACTGACACTAGAGCTGGAGCCGCCACCGACCCTGGAACCTGTACTCACGCTGGAGCCAGAGCCTGTACTCACACTTGAGCCGGAGCCGGTACTCACACCGGATCCAGAACTAGAGGTTCCGTTATGTGTGATAGTGTAGGTTGTGTGAACTCTTCCACTTCCTCCTCCTCCAGACGTGATAATGCGCCTGTTCACTCCTCCTCCCAGTCCGAGATCCACCTCACTGTCCAGTCCGAGATCCACCTCGCTGCCCAGTCTGAGATCCACTTCTCCGCCCAGTCCGAGGTCCGCTTCTCCTGCTGTACCTGTGCTGGTGATCGTGATGGTCCGAGAGCCGTCGGGCCGCGAGGTCGACTCGTCGTAGTACCCATCGTAACCGTCGTAGGAGTCGTACGCGTCCTCGCCGGTTTTTGGGGAAGAGTCAGAAGATGAGGAAGACGAAGATGAAGATGATGACGAGGATGAGGAGGACGAAGAGCTACTGGACGAACTGCTGGATCCTCCAATTCTTCCTGAACTTCCAGAGATAACTGAGGTAATCACACGACTGTTATCCGGAAGAGACACCTGGTGATTGCGTAGAAATGACACAGTTTAGAAATATGTACAGGATTTGACAATGGAGAGGTGAGAATGAATATCATTAAGGCTGGGAATTACAACTGATTTCCAGATTTGTGACCCTGACTGTAACTATCAAGAGTGGCGGCTGGTGACTTCATTTTTTTCGAGGGTGCATGATGCAAAGCTTGTCAAAACATGTATTTAGCCCTCGTCCTGTCAAAATATGTGCCAGCTGCAGACGCTTCAAAGGAGTTTATGATAAAAGAGACGCTCATTTTTGCCAGATACTCACTTAATCTCATCTGTAATCAGAGTTTAGTGTTAAGTTAGTGTATTGCGAGTATTTCGTGAACATGAGCATTTTTTTATCATAAACCCTTTGATGCATGTGCAGCAGGCACGTATTTTGACATGACGACGAGTGATCCACAGAGGTTCACATGACTGACCGAACACACATTTTGACATTATGAGCCACACGCATGACACTCCGAACAAAAATTTTGAATTCCCACCCCTCAAGGGGAGTCACTGGTAAAATCTCAAAATCTAATGAACATCAAGCATCAAAATTGGATTTCATCATTGATTTCACATTGATTTCTATATTTGACATGACCTTACTCAGTCAATATTAAAGATATTAAAGGCGGAGTCCACGGTGTTTGAAAGCCAATGTTGATATTTGAAATCACCTAAACAAACACGCCCCTACCCCAATAGAATCTGGACCTTCTGTTGATAGACCCGCCCCACACATACGCAACCCGGCAAGGATGTCGGTTAGTAGACACGCTCCTTACTGCTGATTGGCTATAAGTGTGTTTTGGTAGTCGGCCCGTCTCCTTTTCCAAAGCGTTTTTCAAACATCGTGGACTCTGCCTTTAAGGTTATATTTTCAAAGAATGGTCTTTATATTATGTAGGATGATTTTATGTAAAAAACACAAAAAGTGGTAAATCAAAAAACAATTACTTTAGCTGGATTTTCACAGATTGAGTAACATTTGATCTTATTTAGATTCTGTTTCAATCCAATATAGATTCAGCTAGGAATAATTCAGTCACAATATAGTAAATGTAAATGTCTAGTTAATCCATAAAAATTGATTCATACACACATTCGGGCATCTCTAATTCATCAAAAGCCACAAAATTTTTTCGGTTGCTGTTTTTTACTTCTTTATACCTTCCTGAAGGTAAATTATTGGAATTAATTAAAAAAATGTATAATAATAATGTCAAATTAATATTTTGTAGCCAGCACTGATAATTCTGCTATGTGATTGTATATTGGACAGATGAGGCGCTATAGATGAACAGAGCTCATTACCGTCAGGTCTTCTGTCGTCGTTCCAGTCGCTTCATCGGTTGTCGCCGTTTCGTCCGTCTTCTCCATGTCCTCATAGTATGGATATTCATAATAGTAGTTTTCATCGCCTGTGTTCTAAAAGTAAAATATTACAAATTAATTATCCAATTTATTGAATTGTCCAAGAAAAACTACATCCAAAAGCCAGAGGGCGCTCTTGTGCATAAACTTATTATGCGCTGCAGAAGAAGTAAAATTACACATGCAGCTCCAGGAAATGTATAAGCATATTTATATTGCTGTTCTTTTAACATTTTCAGGTTTTTATGATAATAAAGAATATGTATGATGATTATGTATGACGAGTGTTGCTTTTCAAATGCATGTTTTAAACGACTCAAACTAACAGTGATTTCAGATTGATAAGGACCGGTGTATTAGTACTGTGTATCGCGAATTATTATTACATCCCTAGATTATGAACAGTCAACAATATGCATTTTCTTGATTTAAAGAGCACCTATTTCATTGCTAAAAAAACGATGTTATTTTGTGTATATGGTATAATACAATGTGTTTGCGTGGTTTATGGTTAAAAAACACATTACTTTCCACATACTGTCCATTTTTGTAGCTCCAGATTTCCCAATCTTCCTGAAAAGCACGGATTTGTAAAGCACTGTGTCCTTGATTGGCCAGCCAATCTGTACGTTGTGATTGGCCTGAATACCTCTGACGTCAGCAGGAAATGTGACGCTCCTTACCATGTTTGAAAGATTCTTTTGAAAGAGATTTACATTGGAGACGATAACTCGCGTCATCGTTTACTTTGCGGTATGTACAGTACCTTTTGCATATCGTTAACATATACCAATCGGACCATAGGTGCCCTTTAAAAATCCTCTGCTATCATATCTGCTGTAGACACTATTTACACTAAGGGACAATATCAGCATTTTCTTAGTTATATAGTTATACAGTAGGTGAAAAAAGCAATATATTATTTAGACCATCTAAAATTAGCAGCTCTCTAAAATAAGTGTAAGTAATAATTAGATTCTTTCTATACTTTATATTGGCAGATACTTTGCAACTCATTAACAAGATGCAATAATAACAGAGTGTAAATTATTATATTTATTAAAATTATTAAATAGATGCTGCATTATTGGAACCTTCTGACATCTAACCCCACCCAATTAAACCCTTGATCGGCACTTTATTTCCACTTTTATTAAAAATAAATGCCTTTTCGATGTGATATGATATAGAAAAAGGGAGAAGAGCGAAGTCGGCAAATTCAAACCCGGGGCATCGCGTCAAAAGCCAAGGCTATGAGCCTTACTCACTATTGTTTGCGCCATTTTTGGTGGGCGGAGCTAGTGTAAATATTTTATTTGCCCACAAGTGACGCTATTTGCACTTAGTAAATAGATAATCTGTTATTAAAAAAGTATTAAATTGTTCAGATAAGCATCTGAAATGATATTTCATACTTGCTTAGTGCATGATAATATGATATTTAAGCACCGGTTCTGATTTAAGGGATTCCCTTCAGCTGAATCCAGAGGAAATCCATGTCCTCTTATCTACAGGGAAGAACGTGAGGAATTATAACCGCTCTGTGACCTCTCGCTCAGA
Source organism: Misgurnus anguillicaudatus (assembly GCF_027580225.2). Classification (NCBI taxonomy): domain Eukaryota; kingdom Metazoa; phylum Chordata; class Actinopteri; order Cypriniformes; family Cobitidae; genus Misgurnus; species Misgurnus anguillicaudatus. The sequence continues at coordinate 32,046,051 of NC_073345.2, forward strand.
TCTACCGTTCTGCTTCTCTCTCCCGAAATCCCACACATTAGTGACGGATAACTCATCACGCGTTCACCCTTAAACACGGTTCTAGTCATTTATTATAGATGGGAAAGGTTTCAGGGTGTCCTTTCATACTGACACCCATCACTCTGATTTACTGACGCACATGATGAAGGTGAACATGAGGTTCGTTTCCATGGCGACGTGCTGACATCAAAGCTCAAAATGATAAAATGTAACACATGTTTCAGTTACATTATATCCTTATAAATAATGTTTGAATGAGTAGGTAAAAACATTTGAGTATCCAACACATGGTTTAATTGTTTGGCTTACATGCTAAAGTCTTTTATTTAAATCCATTTCTTCCTGTCTAATCTCAGAGGATATTGGCATTTGAGTGTAGCCAGATGGCCAGAAAGACAGAGAGAGACAGTAAACACTTGATTATTCTGCTATAGACTCCATGGCATCAAATTATAAAGTTTTAGTACATTAAGTGACTGTAAAAGCATTAACTTTCAGAAGGTATGCCCATGTAAAATGTGTACCGGCTTATTGTACACATTCTTGGGTTATGTTGGCTGTAATAAACCTCAGCGCTCAATAGGGTGATGGAGTTCAAACGTCTGCTGGACTTAAACCAGATGTGCATTGACACAGTAAATAAATAACATCTTTAGAAGATTTAACTTGCTCAGCAAGTTGCTCCATCATGACAATTTTGGACCTGAAAGAGAAATGTTAATGCTGTCAATGCACTGAATACCTAATCCATTCATATGTTTGATTTTAACTGCATAGGGTTTGCACTACTACTGGCAAGTCAATAAGTAAGCAATAAGGTACGAGAGGCTGTGCTGTATCGTGAATAAGTAACGGCTGAAGGGCGTTGTTAGGCACGACGCGAAGCGGAGTGCCTGCAACCCCTTCAGCCGTTACTTATTCACGATACAGCACTTGCCTCGAGTACCTTATTGCTTTTATAAAACGGTTACCACACAATATTAAAGTAAAAAAAATATTAGTGCAACTTTCATGAAGTTAAATCAATAAAAGCATTCCTTCCGCTAGAAAAAATAGTCCCTGACTGCGAACAACAACATGAAAGCTCAAATAAAAACAACAAACTGTTCTCAGATTGTGTCTCATTATATGTTTATGTGTTGCTAAGGGTGTTGCTAAGGGCGCAGTGATATTAAATAGAACCATTGGGTGAAGCGATCATAGCCGTGTTTTATCATGAATAAAGCACAGCTATTGATCAATCAGAATCAAGGATTTGAACTAACCGTTTTATAAAGAAATATACGGCACACCCTAACTTCCAGTTTCAATGGGAAATATATAAACACATCAAAGAAATTATTTTATGAGGTTTTAAGGAAGAATTTAGCACCTGTGGTTGTTGTTAGATTTAATAACATAACACAGGTGTGAACGCTTTAGTGCACTGAACCCAAATGAAATACAGGCCGAGACATGATTTACTTACAAAAGCCAAAGTCTCTCTCTCTTTCTCTCTCTCTCTCTTTCTAAGTTTAATTTAATTTAAGTGTGCTGTACTGGCAAAAACTGTACATTTGTTTTGCCAAAACATTTGCTTGGCTGTATACAAAGAGCGCAAATAAAGCTAAAAAGTATATAGTGCAGAATTAAAAGTGCAAACGTAAGTTATAGATATAAAAAGAATAAGAACAAATGCAACACAAAGTCTCTCTCTTTTTCTCTATTTCTGTCTCTCTCTCTCTCTCTCTCTCTCTCTCTCTCTCTCTCTCTCTCTCTCTCTCTCTCTCTCTCTCTCTCTCTCTCTCTCTCTCTCTCTCTCTCTTGCTCGCTCGCTCGCTCTGACTGATGAGATCATTTGTTCAGATGGAAAATTAAATTCTAAACAGACCGCCTGCAGCTGGGTCTTTTCCTATGAGATGGAAAAAGCCATAAAGAATAAACACGGTTGAAAACACAGACACACAAGTATGGACAGGTATCATTAGTGCATTTTTATTCGCTCCTTATTTCAGTGCATTAAACTAATGCATTAATAAACACACAGCAGACAAGCTGTAGCTGACTGAATTTAAACACTAAAACCATTTTCCATTAATGAAAGAATTGTAAACTCATCATGTGAGGATGTGTTGGGTCGCTGCCATGCGGCTGCTGTTCATATGGGGTTGCTAGGGTATTCTGGGTGGCTGGTCGATGGGTGCTTGTGGGTTAGTAAAAAGCGCTTGTCTAGGTCCCCCGGGTGAAACAAAATTCACACAGAATGCTTTCTGGATATCTTAACATCAATGTCACTAGGTCCTCTTTCCGGAACATTCCCAGAACATTTACAGGTGTTTGCGTTCACGCAAAATCTTGTTTGCCAATTTATGGGTATTTATTTCGGGGACCAAAGTACTGTGTGAATGAGGTTAAAAGGGCACTTAAATACACTTTTTTAAAGTACACTAGTAAATGTACTATTTTCATACACTCATTTTGTACTTAAAGGGACACTCCACTTTTTTCTGGGGTAATAATCAAGGACTTGCTGCCGTAACATGATATTATACAGTAATATTACTACGCCTGCTGCAGTCATGTTACAGCAACAAAGTCCTTGATTATTATGCCAGAATGAGAGTATTGTTCCTAGTCATATCTGTCTAGAAAATCACAACTTATAATTTTCAATAAAATTCAATTTTGAGTGTCCCTTTAAAATCCTTATATATGAGCAAGCTGCACACATAAATCCTGACCTTTTTTAAAGGGTACTGCCCCAGTGATAGCTTTTGTACCTTTATTTTTGACAGTGTATCTAAACTCTGAACATGATGTTCTTCGATTCATTAGATTTGATCTCTGTCATATCTACAATGGCTATGTTTACATGCACTTGAATACGAATTGAATACGATTGAAGGTTACGACGATACAATTTACATTTAAATGTTCATTTACATGTACATTATTTAGAATCCGAACCGAAACGTCTGCACAAGCGCACAGCCAGGGTTGCCAGATTCGCGTATGACAACCATCCCAAATGAATATTCAAAACTATCCCAAAAGCATCCCAATGACTATTCACAGTCCAAATACCAATAACTAAGCAACAAAATCCTTTTATATTTAACCCGCAGAAAAAAAACAACTGGTTAAAACAGTTTAAACAGTAGCCCAAATCTAAATTTGAAAAAAGGCAGAGGACTTGTCAACGCTACGCTGCGGACAGCATCTCTCCTTGAGTTTTTACGCTTTATCTCTGGATTAAAGTCAAAGCTGAGTTAAAGAAAGTTGTTCTTAAAGAGTTTTCAGATATAGGTAAAGGAAACACAATTTTCAAAAGGCACAACATTTATTACTTTATTATTACTTTAAGTAGCCTAATGTTTTAAAAGTACACATAAACGCTGCAGACTGTACAGCGCCTGACCCCATTAACGTTACCTTGCGTGATGCTATTGCCTTGCTATTGCGTGTTTCTGTGACGAATCATGTGATATAAGAGTTTAATATAAGAAGTTAACTTGCGCACAAATGTTCTGCGCATGTGCACAATGTATTTTTGCATCCGACTGAGAAAATACTACAATTCACGCGTTTACATGGGTAGTTTTCTCCTGCGGATCGGATCACAGATCGGAGTACACAACCCCCTTTAATACGATCCAAATTTGCATCCAATCGTCCTCAATCGTATTGATTAAGGTGAAGGCTTTTCAATACGATTGAGCCATCAATACGATTACAAAAGGATTATTTGGTTGCATGTAAATGTACCTACTGATCAAGACAAGTCCATGCACAATTTACATACAACTCATCTCTGCCGTCTGTTATCAGACTGGGGCGCACAGAACACAAAGAATTCTGGGAAAATCTTACTGTACATCCTCGAAAGTTTCTTATTCTGGAGTCTGGGGTTAAGTATTACAAATTATAAAGTACTTACGTATTCATCAGTGTTTGGGTCTTGGTTCTGGTGTTGTTCTGGGGCGGGAACCTCACAGTCAGGGCTGTAGTGCTCACAGTAGTCAAATGCTGCCCGGTGGTCTGCTACAATCATCAGCTGCTGGATGTCACCCTCAAAAAACAAAGATATCAAACAGTAAGAATCATTTCATAATCAAACACATGACACATACGCACAAAAAATACATACAAAATTAATATCAGGGTTTGGTCTTTAGCTCCGAACCACAAATATCTGAAGCCTCTTCACTATATTACCACTTACTTAATACTTTGTAATATATACAACACTGTGTAATACTCGAGTTGGCATTAGCACAACTGTACATTATATCAAGAGCTGGTGGCAAACATCTCAAAATTAGTCTGATACACTGTTGTCATCACTTTGCAGCATTTGTCACATGACTTCACATGATTTGTAGTCAGTGAGTGTTCAGTTACCATCCAAAGACATTGATTTTGCATTTATTTGCACTGATTTAGTACCACAGACGGGTATTTTATGCATGCAGTAAATTAGCTTACTATGCAAAGTATGCATGCTACTTGAGTAGTTACTGTATACTATTCCCAACATAGGTAAGATTTTTAGGCACTTGATAACCAGACAGACAAACATTACAACTTTCCATTAACAACATCTTACATATAAATAACAAAACAGGAAAATCCTGTAATATGCCACCTTTTAATGTTATGGCATTACAGATCTGATCCACAAGTTTGGCAATAATTTATGATGATCTGCCTGAAGATACAGTCAGCTTGTATCTTTTAAAGGGGACATTTCACAAGACTTTTTTAAGATATCGAATAAATCTTTGGTGTCCCCAGAGTACATATGTGAAGTTTTAGCTCAAAATACCATACAGATAGTTTATTATAACATGTTAAAATTGCCACTTTGTGGCAAAAATGTGCAGTTTTTGGGTGTCCTTTAAAAAACAAATGAGCTGATCTCTGCACTAAATGGCAGTGGCATGATTGGATAGTGCAGATTAAAGGGCGGTATTATCCCCTTCTGACATCACAAGGGGAGCCAAATTTCAATTAACTATTTTTTCACATGCTTGCAGAATGGTTTATCAAAACTAAGTTACTTGTTTGATCTTTTTCACATTTTCTAGGTTGATAGAAGTACCGGAGACCAAATTCTAGCACTAAAACATGAAAAAAGTCAGATTTTAACATCTGACCACTAGAAATGCACACAAAAGATGTGCAGGACAATGTCAAATTCATCCACAGCACACACCGCACAAGATTTATTTTTCTGCATGACAGATGAACCCTTTCATTCAAAAACTAAAAAAAGAAAACACAGATTGGAAAAATGCTGAAATAACAAAGACAGGAAACACACACACAAACACTAAAACTGGGTCAGAGACAGGGAGGAGAGACTTTTGACTCACCGTTTGCTGTCCAATTAAATTTGGACATCTGTACACTTATGTATCACACATGATAGTCACTGTTTCTGGCTTATATTGTACTATATATGTGTACTCTTCTATTTGTGTAGGTCATCTAGTGCATTGTTCTAGTTATGAATTATACAACAAAGCACACTGCATGCAGTTGAACTGAATTGATTTTTATTTTCAGTGTGATGAATGAACTGTAACATTCGTCATGATGTTTCATCTCTTGACACATTATTTAACAGGCCTGCTGCTGAAATTTTAGCTTAAATATACAAAGTAACCATTATTTTACCTGAGATGATGACTTAGATGTAGACTACAATAATACCAACAGAAATATATTATGTATTGCCATATTGCATTCTTTTTAGCTTACTTTCACACTTAAACAGTTTTGTAGTCGAGACCACCCAAACCAAGACAAGACCAGATGGTCTCGAGACCAAGACAAGACCAAGGCCTCTATCATACACCCAGCGTAATGCGCGACGCAAGTGTCTTTTGCTAGTTTTAACTCGGCGCAATTATCATTTTCATGTCTAGTGCAATGATGTTTAAATCGCACTTGCGCCCAATTTTGCGCCGATGGGCGTTTTTGGTCTGAAAACGAGGTTTGTTCAGGCCCATTGTTGGCGCGTTGCTATTTTGAGGCAACTAAAATAGACTACGCTATTGACCAACAAAAACCTGCTCTGAAGTCTAAAGTCAATGGCACAATATTGTTTTTGTTATTTAATGAGCGTGTTAGTAATATGTGCCTATAATCGGGACGACAACGTGCGTTTGCTTATCACATGGATGCGCAGCAGCACATAAACGTTTTATAATATAAAAAAATCAAAGGATTAAAATGTAAAATATTATTATTGAGTCTTTTGGACATAAATGAGGATTGATTATGAGACTTTAGAAGGCGTAAAGAGCTGCTTCACCTGTAGCCTGGTAAGTAATTAAATGTTTTGCTTTAAACAAATGCCAATATTGGATATATGTTTAAATGTGTTTTTAAATGCTACCCCACGAATTTATTGTATATGATGACTTTGTACCTGTGGATATGATAAGATGAGAACCTTTCTTAAGTAATGTTTTTATGTTTTAATGTTTTTCAAAACACTCAAAGCGCTGTCCGAGCGCTGAAACGTTTCGGCTCTCTGCATGTTTGTAAATTCTTTATCTCCTGTTTAAAGTATTTTTAGAGTACAAACTTTTTTTGCATATTTGTAAATTTTTTTTGCGATTACACTGATCGTGTACTGTAGGCTATCCATTCATTTACAGCAATTAAAAGCCTGCCAATTTTTCTTCCATAAGAGAAAAACAACGACTTTGAAGGTTTTAATACAAAAACTAACAGTTTCAATACAAATGAAAACAATGCAATTTTTTAATATCAATCTTAAAAAATTCTGCCATCTAAATAGGAAATTGGCATGGCGCCAGCGCAACTGACTCTCATTGGTTTATTGCACGTTATGCCCAAAACACACCAATTACTCATTACGAGAATAGGAACAACCCTTTTCGACTGTGCGCTCGGCGCACCAAACCATTTTTCCCGTTGTTAAAGGAATAGTCTACTCATTTTCAACAATAAAATATGTCACTACCCCAACCAAGAGCCGCTGATACATCCCTCCACCATCCGCGCGGTGCACGCAAGCGCTGGAGCGCGCTTAGCCCCATCCACTCAATGGCACCACCCAGAGACAAAGTTAGAAGTGACCAAACACATCAACGCTCCTCCCACTCAAGACGAGCAGCCACACGAGCAAGTTTGGTGGTACAAAACAAAACGCAGCGCCTCTCCAAGCGGATTCAAAAGAGGAACTATATTTTATGGCGCAATAGCACTTTTGGGAGTACTTCGACTCGGCGCAGTAACACCCTCCCTCTCCCATTATGAGAGGGAGAAGGGGAGCGGACTTTTCAGGCGAGTCGAAGTACTCCCAAAAGTGCTATTACGCCAGAAAATATAGTTCCTCTTTTAAATCCGCTTAGAAAAGTGCTACGTTTTATTTTGTATCACCAAACTTGCTCGTATAACTACTCGTCTTAAATAGGAAAAACGTTAATGTGTTTGGTCACTTCTAACTTTATCTCTAAATGGTACCATTGAATGAATGGGGCTAAGCTAAATGCTATCGAAGCGTCGCAGCGCGCTCCAGCGCTTACGTGCACGCAAACAGATGATAGAGGGATGTATCAACAATTCTTAGTTAAGGTAAAAACATATTTTAATATTGAAAATGAGTAGACTATTCCTTTAAATTAGAAAAAGTGAAATCAGACACGCCTGTTTAGACCGTGCGCCGTGCACTTTAGACAATGCGCTTAGATCGTTAAAATAGGGCCCAGAGACTTTGAGGGGCCAAGACCAAGACAAGCCCATGACCAAAGACAGCCGAGATGCCAAGGCCCCCATTCATACTGCACAACAGTAATAAAAAAAAGTCAATGATTGCTTTTAAAGCCAGAAGTTTTACATCTAATCACAATAAATTACACAATGCATCAGCATTTAATGTAATTCCCGCAGTTGTGGTCTTGAAATAATATCCCGAGACCACTAAGCCTGAGACCAAGATCAAAGACAGTCGAGACCAATAGAAGACCAAGACCGTCAAAAAAATGATGACCAGTCTCGAGTAGTACAACACTACACTTCATACTTAAATAATTAAACTGATAAACTGTATTTATGATTCAATCAGAAACATTGAGCTATTGGTTTGAAGTGTGTTATCGATTAAACAAGAAAACCAAACCTGACCCTATGGTAACAGTAGTTTAGACCCTTCTGCAGTCCCTACTCTGACCATCAGCCAATAACTGATCATGACTCAGTCTAACAGTGACTTTCCTCTGTTGTATACAAATACTCATTTTTCCCACAGCGATCGAATAATGTTTATACAAGAAGGCAAAGCAAAAGTGTGCAAAGCGATTGTGCATTCAGACAGAAACATGAGGAGGCTAACACACACACATGCACACGCACACAAATTATCTAATAGAGGTTAAATCATTATGGGAAAACAAGACAGACAGAGACAGAGAGAAAGAGAGAGAGAGAGAGCAGTGCAGAAGGCTCTCCAGGCTGTATGGAGATTTGGCTGTGAGACTAGACAAAGTTGTGGAGCTCGACCCAAAGAGAATTCAACAGCACAGAGCAAACGGTCCAGCGCCGACCACAAAAACACAACAGCTGAAACAGCTGAACAAATGACATAACAGTCAATTCTGCGTAATTCTTAATCTCCATAGACACATTTTAATTGCTACTGGGAATTATCTTATTTGTACTACACAAATGGTTTTAACATTAAAATCTATACAAAATATAACAGTTTTGCTGAGTATGCACAAAGGATTTTCGTCAAACTAAGCAAGTAGCATCAATTTCAATTTTCTACACACACAGTATTTTGTTTTGGTCGTGGAAAGATGAGATTGTCACATCACTTTTAACAATGTACTCTGGTTTTACTGTAGGAACAATGACTGTAGTCATCTCTGCTTGGCCAATGCTGTTTGCCAGTATAAACATGTGTTTGGACTTGACAGCCGTTTCACATCCAAAATCTAAACTCCAGACTCTCCCTAATCCACACACACACACACACACACACACACACACACACACACACACACACACACACACACACACACACACACACACACACACACACACACACACACTAATTGGAACCTAAAATATTTGGAACCACTACAGTAAATAAACCTTTATGAATCATATTGTTTTTCTTGTGTGAACAACGGATATTCTTCAAGAGGAAGTTAAAGAAATCTTCAATAAATATTGAATTCAAATTAAAAATAACAAGTCCTCCCTTGTTACTGTGGTAGCAGTCACATCATAAAGATATTAAATATCCTACACTTAAACCATGGATTCAATTTATGATTAAAAACATATCATACAAAAAAAATCTAATAAAAACATCCCAAGAATAAAGTCATTAATAAAGCAATAAGCCCCAAGAAGCAGTGGGTTACTAGTGCATTTTATAACAGCTAAGGGGTGTTATAAAATGCACTGTAACACTAGCTGTTATAAAATGCACTGTAACACCACTGCTTCGCGGGGCTTATTGCTTTTATAAAACGGTTACTTCATATGCATAGCAGGATTTCATAAAATAAAACACAAATAAGTTGTAATTATATTAGTACTAATATTATTCTACCGCCAAACAAAGTAGTTCCTCAGAATCAAGTGTGGCTGCAACAGAGTGCAGTTCCCAAAAAACACAGACGCAGCAAAGACACAATGAAAATATGATTAAAGACTGTGGAGTTAATTTTCATAAATCAACATTCATCTAATTTATACATTAACATTTATATCGTACAACTGTTGAAGTGATGATCAAATGGGTGATTCTCACGAAACCATTGAAACACCACGGCACTAATGATTTTAGCTTTAAAATGTGTAATCAGAATTAACACAATACTGTGTTCTACCTTGCACAATGTGTGAATTTATAATTGTAAATTTTATCTCATTTTCTGCTGAAATTCTCATTACCGCAACGTGTCCGGCTGTGTTTGAACATGCGTTATGTTGTAATTTAATCAAATTAACACAAAAATATTAAGAAAAAAAATAAATGGATGTTTTGCTAGACTACTTTAGATGACAGACAAAAATATTTACTGAATATTCATTTATAATAATAATGAAGAAAAATTAGGAAAATTATGTGTCCATGCCTGATGTTCTCATCCTCCGCAACACTTTTTGAGAACAGTTTAAGCACACATACAGAATTTTAATAAAGTTTGATTTTGAGTGACCAAGCACATGGACCAGTTTCTTCAAGATGGCTACCAGGTAAGATCATTTTTTTACAGTTAATTTGAAATATTGTCTTGTCAGAATGCTTACACGACATTTTGATTATCATTACCGCAACAGATGCTTATTAAATGTTAATTTAATTAATAGAAGCATAATACTTTGATTTTAAATGCATGTGCAGAATCTCTAAATTATGTTCTTTCAGGTTTGTCATGTCATTTTGAAAATATGTCACTGTTGATGTTTTCTGACTGTTGCGGTAATGAGATTTTTTAGGACTAATTTTTTAAATTATGTTACAAAAAGTGTTAAATGATAAGTAAAAGTTTTTAAATTAATGTTCCCATTTACTCCAGACTTTGTTTTTCAGTGTCTGGTGGGAAAAAAAGTAAATATAAGCAATTTTTACATTTTCATGCTTGACATTTTTAAAACCAAGTTTTCGTGAGAATCACCCAAATATGCTTGGAAGCATGTTTAACTCTTTCCCATTACGCTTTTTTTTAAAAGTTGCCGGCCAGTTTTAGTTTAATGCCTTCCAGAAAAATGATCTTCTTTATATAAACAAACAACAACCAAAACGTTTCATCCTACCTTCATTTGTTCTCTTATCACCTCTCAAATTTTCAGCTAAAAGCGGAGATAATTAAATTTTTGTGAAGAACTTTTGTAAGAGATCAGATTCAGAGCCATTATCAAAACGTACACAGTGTTTTTAGTGTTGAGTGAATGCGTCAGTTTTTAAGTTGTGTAAGATCGCCACCCAGTGGATAATAGCGGAAATATGAATTTGAGGTAGAAACTCCTCAGGGAATGTTTTCTCTTTATTGACCAGATGACTCAACAATATTTATTAACATTTATCTGGATATCGCCATAATTGTGCAAATGTAGAAAAATAAAAAATATGATTAAGACTGTGTTGTTTATTTTCATAAATCAGTACGTAGCAACAGTGGCGCAGTGATACTTATGTAATGCGGTCTGAAACATGGGGTTACCGGGGTATGTTATCACGGTTTAGAATGCGGTTCAACCAATCAGAATGAAGAACCAGAACGCGACGTTTTATAATTAAGATTTTACTAGTAGTCTTAATAAGTAAAATTACGGTAATAATTATATAATATAATAATACAAAATTATTTATTTATAAAAATAAATAACATTACACAGCAATAGTAGTAGTATTTTGAGAATAAAGTTAATATAATGAGAATAAAGTCTTTATTTTGACTTTATTTTCAAAATATTATGATTATTTCTGTAATTGTATTTATTTTGAAATTTTCCTCGAAGAACTACTACACTGTAAAAAAAATGCAGCATTTTTGTCAAATCAACATATATTTTTATGTTACTTTAACCTAACACAATAATTTCAACTTCTTTTTTTAAGTTATGTCAACTTATCACAAGTCAAAACTTAAAATAGAAGTTGAATAGACATTATAATGGCTTTAATCTATTTTTTTTTTGCTTGGCAATATTGGGATGACTGATATCCATGCTTGAACTGTGACTTACCCTGTTGTTGTTGTTATTTTTTATTTTTTTATACACTGGATTTATCATTTGTACTGATATGTTATGCCGTGGAAAACCAATAAAACTTCATTTTCAAAACAAAAAAAGGAAAAAATGACAACATCTGATGACTCAATCACAGAAAATAAAAAAAACATGATGATGTTTTATCACTTCATTACAAAACTTTATAGCTTTTACTGTAGTAGAGGCTCAAAACAAACTACATTAAACTGAATAACTAAACTAAAAGTTGACATAAGCACACACAACTATTTATTATTTGATGCACAAACCAAAAACTGTGATGCAGCTATGACAACCCAAAAAACAAAACACCGAAAACGAAAAGGATGGGGGTGTATACACAGATAATGAATCTATTCTGGGATTTTGGAGACATTTATCACATTCCTGACAGGGAGAGAAAGAAAATAATAGACACCGCATTGTCAGCATCTCTGAAATATGTGCATCTCCTCCTCCGGATCTCTCCAAATCCCTCCTGAGCTCCAGCAAACTGTTTCAGCATCTGCCCATGTCCACATGTGCAGCCAAAACATCATACACATGGTCGAAGTATTTCCAAAAATTGGCATTGTATGGTTGCAGTTCCCTTCATCGCCAGAGGAGGGCGGTAGATGGTGCTGTAGTCAATTACTGTAATAAAACTGTATAAATGATCCCAAACTTTTCTGGTAGGACGCCCGGGGAACAACAAGTTCCCTTTAGCGCTCGACAACATTTTGTCTCGATCTCTTGTTTACCACTGCCAATTTTTTTTTACATTAAAACACATTGAATGCTCACAAACACACATGCATACCACATGTACTGTATATACACGTCTCATGAAAACAGGCCTAAATTGGATCCTACATGTAAAAAAAACCACAGAATAAATCAATAGAAAGCTAATTTAATTACCAATAATATTTTTGCATTGTGTTAATGTCATAAATTCAGCAAATTTTTTAAGTTTTGTATTTTTCATCTCTTTAGATTCTCGGTACCAAAGTACAATTTATTAAAATAAATCAGTATAAATAAATACAACAATACAAAACAACACCAATATGTGTATTTTTCATAATAAAAGTCATAATAATAAAAGTCATAATAAAGCAAAAAAAAATTTATTGGTCTAAAATAGACTCTTATTTAACTTGATTATGAAGTGGATAAGTCAGACATATTCTTACACCCATCCCGTACAGTATACATTCACACAAAATCCATCTACCCAAGTCTTGCACTTCATTAGGTACATGACATCATCACATCTGCTTATGACCTCATCAGCCCAAGACAAATATTATCCACATAATAACATTAAGTCTCGTCGTGGCGTGCATGAAATAAAGAAAAGATCCACACACAGCATTCGACACAGGAAAAAAATTATCTGAGCAAACTCAAGACCATTTGCCACAAGCACATATTCACACGTGTGACGTGTGCGCACACACATCCAGAGACCACGTCTGGGCATTTTCCACATCAAAAAAACCAAACCACAGAAACCGCAGTGACACACACCGTGCCAAAAACCTCTTCCAAAAGCAACATGCCTGTCTACCATGTTCATTCACTCCCACCCCTCCATGTCTTTCACATTTCATTTCCTAATTTAGAATTACATTCATGCATTTGGCAGACACAAATGTTTGCATGCATTTTTATCCCTGAGAATCAAAGCCACAACCTGTGCCAGCACTGCAGTTCTGGTCCTGGATGCTGATTGGTCAACAGCTATGTCCTATGATGTCAGACAGGTGAGCAAGATGGAGAGAATGCGAGCCAGACGTGTGAACGAGGGAATACAGCCTGCGATTGTCTAACGGTTGATTTTATCCACATGTCTGGAGGACTTTTTCCTATCCGAGGGAGACATTCTCCCACACACATTTCTGCTGACCTGTTTGGACGCTATGGAAACCCCCCGAATGATGTCATCAGACATCATCGTCATCCTGACCAGAACTTTCCGGAGACGACCTACATCCCCTTATCCCCCCATCTCAAAGACATCAAACCAAAATGCTTCATTAATTAACTGTGTGTGTGGTAACGTTAACATTTATATTACGGCAGATGCTTTTATCCAAAGCGACATTCGGAGCATTCAACCTAAACATTTTTATGTGCGCTCCCTGGAGTCAAACCCATGATGCAATGCAAGCTATTACGTTTACATTTGCACATTTGGAAGATGCTTTTATCCAAAGTGACTTTTTTCATCCATTTTAATCAGTATATGTATTCCCTTTGTTGAAACCCATGACCTTTTGCAGTGCTATACAAGAAGTTGATATAAGTGGTTGACTAGGCGTTGCTATGGGACTGCTATTCTATATCCTTTGTTACATCCAGAAGTCACAAACAATGTGTTAAATAGCTAACTAAGTTAAAATAGTTAAAAGGCACCTATTACTGTATACCCAAATTGTTTGTAAAGTGTATTGTAACATGGTGGGTGTGCAAATTTTATATGCAAATGAGCTACTGCTCCTCAATCCCTTACCAACAGACAGTGAGCGTTTCTAATTAAACTTGTGTGAACACAATCTCAAACAATTGTATCTCATTATTGATATATGGCCAGATATAGGGTAATGCAGAACTGTCAGACAGTGGCCGTGGGTGGGGCTTTATCAGTGTGATGTCACATTAACAGGAGAATCAAAACAGCATGGAGATTAAAAAAGAAGGAGTGGGTGGATTTTTTATTGTAGGGTTGTTGTGTTCACACACTGCCAACTCAAATTTACGTCCAAACACCTTGTAAAAGTGTTTTTTATAACAGGTGCCCTTTAACATATATTTTTTTAAATATTTAAAAATAGATGCAATATTTGCATTTGTTTAAAGCAAAACATTACTTACTAGGCTACAGGTGAAGCAGCTCTTTACGCCTTCTAACGTCTTATAATCGATCCTCATTTATGTCTAAGAGACTTAATAATAATCTTTTACATTTTAATCCTTTAATTTTTCATATTTTAAAACGTTTGTGTGCTGCTGCGCATCCATGTGTGTGATAAGCAAATGCGTGTGGTCGCCCCGTTTATAGGCGCATATTACTAGAACGCTCATTAAATAACAAAAACAATATTGCGCCATTGACTTTAGACCAGGTTTTAGTTGGTCAATGGCGTAGTCTATTTTAGTTACCTCAAAATAGCAACGCGCCAACAATGCGCCTGACCACACCTCGTTTTCAGACCAGAACCCCCATGGGCACAAAATTGGGAGGAAATGCATTTGCTATTTAAACAGCGTGGAGCTAAACGTTAAAATGATCATTGCGCGACGGTTTGAAACTAGCAAAAGACACTTGCGTTGCGCATTGCGCCGGTTGTATGATATAGCACTAGGTGTTTGTTATAAAATAAATCAGTGCAGAAAACAGTTTTCTGCATCTCTCCTGGGTGTTAAAGCAACACCAAAGAGGTTTTTTACCTTAAAATAACGTTTCCAAAAAAGTTTCAGTGGTTCATCCTCTCAAAACAGGGTGAATGGCACTTTCACATTCGCTTTGCAGCCCTCTATTGGCCAAACCCGCACTAAAGAAGTTTCCAACCGTCGGGTAGTGGTCCTGTAGTTCGAGTGAAAACTACAAAAACTTGTTTACGGCAGACCTACAATCCAATCAGAGCCAGTTATGCTGCAGTATTTATGACAGTGGTAATGAGCAATTACGCTTCTAACCTGTAGGGGGAGCAAAGAGCAATAAGTCTTTAGTGTTGCTTTAAATACTTAGGTCAACCCTTAACTTGTTTCTTACTATATAAAATATCTATTTTTCTGTTTATCTTTGAAATCCAACGTCTATAAATTTTTAAGCTTTATAAGAACCGAATGACATCGCCAGACTCTTAAAGTGAAATATGTTTTTGGTTAGTTTGCAGCAGGGGTTTGGTTAAGGTTCTGTGGTGACCTGCAGTCTCGCTCTGTGGAAAAAAGCACACCACTCTTTCCATTTTCTCCAAACACTTGAGCTTCAAACAAAAAGGTAGACCAAACCGTGAAGACACGTCAACGTTCCATGAGATCTGTGTGTCTGCGGTCGAACCCGCAAGAGAAAACAAAAACATTACCTACAGTCCTTCTGAACGTCTCACGTGTCATCATGGACCGTTCAGACACCACAAGCCTTTGGTCCTTAAAGACATTCAATCCTTATATACAGCATGACTTTTTAAATCAGACTAAAGAAAATTTCAGTGCCGCTTGACTCAACAAAGTACTGACCAAAAAAGCATATCATTAAACCTTTACTGTCAACCCATCACAGTCTATAAAACCTTGTGGCACAGGTCACCCTACAATCTTAAGCTGGTGCTACATAACCGCAACTAAGTGCTGAACAAACACGCTGAACAAACTTTCACATCTTCACGTGAAGGTCACATGAAGTTACTAAGCATTTTTTTACATTCACAAGGATGTTAGTCACACGTCCACAGAGCCGTGATAAAGACCCTCAAAAAACGTACAAACACCACCAAAGAAACACAATCCTCAGACACCAAAGATTACTTAAATATTTCAATGATCTCTCCTAGACTGCTTGGAGTCTCGTGCAGTCTTGAGATGTGTGTTTCCCCTCTTGAGATTTATAAATCTCAGCAATGAGCTCAGAATTACCAACCTCAGCAATAAAGTCAAAGATTTCTTACATTTTATCTAGGGCCACACAATACCGAAGATAAATGTGATATGCAATGTGCAATGCAATAATGCTTTATTTGTAAATTCAAATTAAATTATAATAAAATATACATGCATCAACCTAACTTTTTGAAGTATTAAATCATTAATTTATTGTAAATGATTGCCATATGCATATTGCGATATGCATATTATTATTATTATATTATTGCAGATCAATATATCTTGCTGCTCTTAAAGACTACAATAATTTTGTCAAAGACTAAGTCATTTAAGCTATGATACCTGTACATACATTTATTTTATAGCCATATACTCTTATAATACGTGTAAAGTCTCAGATCATTTTAATTTCAACTCAAGAATATTTAGACAAAAAAAAAAACAATAAAGCAACTGTTAAGAAATAAAATCTTCATTTGCTAAAGTCTGAGGACCGTCTAAGGAGACACTAAGATTTAGAAGAAGATTTAGAAGAAGGTTTTCTTACCTCAAACACCTCCTCGTCCAGGATACGCGTTCCAAAGACCACAATCCCTTTGGTGTCGATGATGGGATGAGGGCTTCTGGATAGCGTCCGTGTGATCTTTTTCTTACAGTCCAAAATCAGAGTGATGCTCTGTTTGTGAATGCTGATCGCCACACGGTGCCACCTGAAAGAAAATTTTACAGCTCCATTTATGAACTGATCGGAGTGACTAATAATAATAATAATAATAATAATAGGCTAATAATAACAATAATAATAATAATAATAATAATCATAATAATCATAATAATAATTATGTAAGGAATAATTGACGACGGGCCACCGAATTATAAGAAAATAATGCACACCAAGGTGGTAATGCGGCACGACGCGAAGCGGAGTGCCGTTACACCGCAGGTGTGCATCATTTTCAAACAATTCAAAGGACCGGAGTCAATTATTCCGCTTATACCACGGTTACCACAAACATTGCTCTGGTGCCTATTTTTAAGACATTTGAAAAGTTAGGTGTGCGGTTTACAGAAAAATAATCAACACCCATAGAACATTTCTCAGCCAATCAGAATGCAGCATTCAACAGACCCGTGGTATAAAGCCTAATAATAATAATAATAATAATAATAATAGCCTAATAATAACAATAATAATAATAATAACAGCCTAATAATAATAATAATAGCCTAATAATAACAATTATAATAATAATAACAGCCTAATAATAATAATAATAACAGCCTAATAATAATAATAATAGCCTAATAATAACAATATAATAATAATAGCCTAATAATAATAATAATAATAATAATAATAGCCTAATAATAATAATAATAATAATAATAATAATAATAATAATAATAATAACAATAATAATAATAATAATAATAATAATAATAATAATAATAATAATAATAATAATAATAATAACAATAATAATAATAATAATAGCCTAATAATAACAATGATAATAATAATAATAATAATAATAATAGCCTAATAATAATAATAATAGGCTTCTCTTGGGATCTCTTAAATTGTAAACTAACCTTTTACTTTTGTGTATTGTATATATTTTTTATTTCTGCTGCTTTGTCCTTAGTGTATATTCTGTTGTCTTGTAATTTATTTAATGTTACTGTTATAATTTCATTGTGCCTAGATACATATGACAATAAATATCTTGAAATAAAATTATAAAAATAATCATAATCAGTATAAATACAAAGACTAATGATGACTAAGCGAGACACAGGTGAGGACGACAAGTTACAAAAGAGGAGCTAATAAACAGGATAATGACTATGATGATGAATTAAATGGAAAAAATGAGAAACAGACTAACAAACAAAGACTATGACAGTAATATAGTAATGAAAATGGTTATTGAAAATCTAAATAGCCATGTGTCCATTATCAGAGCGAATGTGGGCATGCTAGCACGTGCTGTATTCCCAGATTATTTATTTATATTTCCATCTATATTTATGTCTGCCTGTCTGTCTCACCTGCACATTTGCCACAACATATTCATCTACAGTATGTCTGCCACCTTTGTCTGCACACCTGTGCAGGTGTTTCTCTTTGTACCGGCATGACAGATTAAGTTGGCCAGACATCAAAGCCAGAACACTTTTCTAATAAAAATTCACAGCCAGCATTTGTTTGGTTAGGAATACACATTCACTTACTTTCCGTCTGCCAGGTTGACCCCTCTGAAGAGCGGGTAGTCCTCTGGGCCAGGTTTACCCAGGTGATCCTCGTACAGGAAGACCGGAGACCGGCCAACCTCTAATCCGAGCTGCTGGATGCCCTGTTCGTTATAGACCGACAGCAGGAAGGACTGACTGCCTTTCTTCGGCTTCACCGTTGCCAGGATAGAGAAGTCCTCGGGAAACACGGATGCTAAGGAGGGAAATAGTGATGAATAATAACTATTTTGAAAGAGTAAGAGAAAAGAGACAGTGTGTGAGACAATATTGCATCACGTCTGGGGCAGAGAGATACTGTCAGGTAACATAGATAAAGTGTGTGACATGGAAAGAAGCACCATGGAAAAATTCTGGATCTTCTGATGGGGACTTGGCACACCTTGGGGAAACTCTGTTACTATCTGTGCGTGCGTGCGTGCGTGTGTGTGTGTTGATAAGAGTCTTGGATCTACTGAGGTAGTGGAAGAAGAGAAAGAAAGAGCGAGCGAGTAAAGAAAAGTGTAATGAAGAGAACAGCTGTTCCTTTTAAGAGACATTTTATTGCTCCAATTTATCTAAAGGAGGCTGGAGGAAAGAATAAACAGAAAGAATTACTATAGTAGAGAAATTAAACTCTTAAAGGGACACAACACTTTTTTTGAAAATATGCTCATTTTCAAGCTCCCCTAGAGTGAAACATTTGCTTTTTACCGTTTTGGAATCCATTCAGCTGATCTCCGGGTCTGCCGCTACCACTTTTAGCATAGCTTAGCATAATCCATTGAATCTGATTTGACCATTAGCATTGCGCTAAAAAAATATTTTAATAAAAATTTACCCTTCTGTAGTTACATCATGTACTAAGACAGTCGGAAAATTAAAAGTTGTGCTTTTCTAGGCAGATATGGCAATGAACTATACTCTAATTTCTGAGCACCACTGACTTTCATAGTATTCTTCATCATACTATGGAAGTAAATGGTGCTCCTATTTCTTGTTTGATTACAAATATCTTCCTTTCAATATTTTACTATGTTCTTACCTCAACTTAGATGAATCAATGTTTTTTACAGTGCGTGCACTTTTAATCTTTGTACAACACCTTATGAATGTGTTAGCATTTAGCCTAGCCCCATTCATTCCTATGGCTCCAAACATGCATGAATTTATAAGCCACCAAACACTTTTCCCTATTTAAAGACTGTTACATGATTAAGTATGGTGGCACAAAATAAAACTTTTGTTTGGAGCCATAGGAATGAATGGGGCTAGGCTAAATGCTAACACATTCACAAAGCGCTATACAAAGATTAAAAGTGCACGCATTAAATTAATCTAAGTTGAGGTAAGAACATAGTAAAATATTGAAAAACGGTGGTGTTTTCCTTTAAAGGACCAGTTCATCCAGACATCCAGAGTTTTTTGTGTATACGCATGCTTGGTGAATGTGACTCATTGTTTAGTTGTGTCATGTCTTCCTATTTCTTTCATGTGAGGAACGCAAAAGAAAAAAATGCAACAATATTTCAGAGTCCCTCTTTTCTGTACAATGAGGACTTTAAATGGTTTTTTTTTACTTGGGGTTATTTGGGTGATTCTCACGAAACCATTGAAACACCACGGCACTAATAATTTTAGCTTTAAAATGTGTAATATAGTAACATTAAAAAGCATCAGAATTAACACAATTCTGTGTTCTACCTTGCACAATGTGTGATTTCAACATAAGAATTTATAATTTTAAATTTTATCTCATTTTCTGCTGAAATTCTCATTACCGCAATGTGTCCGGCTGTGTTTGAACATGCGTTATGTCGTAATTTAATCAAATTAACACAAAAATATTACGAAAAAAAATATATGGATGTTTTGCTAGACTACTTTAGATGACAGAAGAAATATTTACTGAATATTCATGTATAATAATAATGAAGAAAAATTAGGAAAATTATGTGTCCATGCCTGATGTTCTCATCCTCCGCAACACTTTTTGAGAACAGTTTAAGCACACATACATAATTTTAATAAAGTTTGATTTTGAGTGACCAAGCACATGGACCAGTTACTTCAAGATGGCTACCAGGTAAGATCTTTTTTTACAGTTAATTTAAAATATTGTCTTGTCAGAATGCTTACACGACATTTTGATTATCATTACCGCAACAGATGCTTATTAAATGTTAATTTAATTAATAGAAGCATAATACTTTGATTTTAAATGCATGTGCAGAATCTCCAAATTATGTTCTTTCAGGTTTGTCATGTCATTTTGAAAATATGTCAGTGTTGATGTTTTCTGACTGTTGCGGTAATGAGATTTTTTAGGACTTATTTTTTAAATCATGTTACAAAAAGTGTTAAATGATAAGTAAAATGATGTTTTATATAAACAAGGTTTGGGAGGAGCTGATCAGTCAATGAACTCGGCTGGCTTTCAATCATTAATCAATGAACATGGCTGGCTCTTAATCACTAATCAATGAACTTGGCTGGCTCTCAATCACTAATCAATGAACACGGCTGGCTCTCGATGATTAAGCAATGAACACGGCTGGTTATCAATCACTAATCAACACAACAACTTAGTACCAGCTCTATAAATAATCATAGAGTCCTTACCCTCAATTCTCTGGGACATTATTGCAAGATGTCCAGTCAAACAAACCCAGCACAGGAAATGCACCATACCACACAGGATTATCTCGGGCCTTCCGACAGCGGTCGGGATGTTTCAATCAAGCCCGAGGCCTCCCCACAGGCCGGGCGATCTTCCCGCATTGCTACACGAATCCCGAGGAGAAAAGGACCGTCTCCTCGCACCCCGCAGAGGCGCTACCCACCATCACCGGCATCTTCATACGCTTCTGCTTCTCCAGGAATCCCCGACATCAAGAAATGGTCCATCCTAGGCCTTGAACTAGCTCTTGAAAATGCAGATATTCCATTCTTACGTAAACAAACAAAGGCGCAACTGTTCAGCCTACTCCGCGATAGCCGGATGGCTACTCAACCCCCGCAAACAGCCGTGACAGCAAGCTCTGACTCCTCGTCTCTGCAAGCACGGAGTACACCGTACACCCGAAAGACACCAGGGAAAACACGGAGGTCTCAAATACACCGCATGAAGCCATCAGCTAGCCTGGGTCGCCCGCCGATGTCTCCAGCAGCCAGCTCACAAGCAAGTCAGCTAGCAAGCCAGCCAGACAGCGCGAACATGCTTCCGCTTCCGCTCACGGCAACGGCTTCGCTCCTCCCACTGCTGCTTCTTTCTCCCGGCCAATGGCCTGCTGCCCCTCCGTCTCTCTATCACACGGGGTTGCGTTCAGCAGCAGCGCCGGCCGCATCTATTTTTAGTTCTCACAATTCTCCAATATTTTCCGCAGGAGCTGACACGAGCGACGCAACGGCTTCGCTCCTCCCACTGCTTCTTCCTTCTCCCGGCCAATGGCCTGCTGCCCCTCCATCTCTCTATCACACGGGGTTGCGTTCAGCAGCAGCGCCGGCCACATCTATTTTTCTTTCTCACATTTCTCCCACTTTTTCCGCAGGAGCCGACACGAGCTCGGCAAAGGCTTCACTCATCCCACTGCCGCTTCCTTCTCCCGGCCAATGGCCTGCTGCCCCTCCGTCTCTCTATCACACGGGGTTGTGTTCAGCAGCAGCGCCGGCCACATCTATTTTTCCTTCTCACATTTCTCCCATTTTTTCCGCAGGAGCCAACACGAGCTCGGTAATGGCTTTGCTCATCCCACTGCCGCTTCCTTCTCCCGGCCAATGGCCTGCTGCCCCTCCGTCTCTCTATCACACGGGGTTGCGTTCAGCAGCAGCGCCGGCCACGTCTATTTTTCCTTCTCACATTTCTCCCACTTTTGCAGCAGGAGCCGACTCGAGCGTGAGGATGCCTCCGCTAACGAGTCAGGCCCCAGTTTTCACCGCAGGAGCCGACACGAGCGTGAGGATGCCTCCGCTAACGAGTCAGGCCCCGTTTTTTTTTTGCCGCAGGAGCCGACACGAGCGTGAGGATGCCTCCGCTAACGAGTCAGGCCCCGGCACCCTCTATGACTTTTCAATCTGATATTTTCGCCCACGGATCGACCCAAAGCGTGAGGCTGCCTCCGCAAGCGGCTCCAGCGGCTTCTTTTTCTGTTGATTCTGTTCCCCAGACCCGTCAGCCTTTTACGCTGGCTACCGCAGCACCAATGCCCATCCCACCCAACGCATTGGCCTTGGAACCTCCCCCTGTCATCAATTCCATCAGGAAACAGATCCTCGCAGAAATTGAGGCAGCCGGCATCAGAAGCGGATCTTCACCCAACACTAGTGCCTCCCTATTCAACTCTAATATTCCCTTAAATCATCCACTCAAAGACCTTCTTACCGCCTCTCTAGATACTATACTCCAAGCAGTCTCAATGGGAACTCTTCAAACCTATCTGACAGCTTGGAGAAGCTTCAGAACTTTCCATCATTTACACCAGATCCCTTTAGCCAACTTCTCTCTACTTACCATAACATCATTCATATCATACCTGCATAAAGTCAAACACCTTCGAATCAGCACAATTAAAGGGTATATGAGCGGAATCCAATTTTTTCACAAACTAATTTTAGGTTCACCCTCAACTGCTATCACTAATCCCCAGACCGCCATGCTTTTAAAAGGTATTGAAAAAACCCAACCCAAGGAGCAGCCACAACAGCTGCTCAAAAAGGACTCCCAGACTCCCAGATACAAACCCTAGGCCGCTGGTCTTCGGAAGCTTTAAAAAATTACATCAGGGCAGATCGTGCTTCCATCAAAGAAGCCCACCAAACACTCACGGCCCAGCAAACGGACATAAGATCACACCGTCACACATAAACCCATCATCACCCTCGATCCACTTCCCTGCCTCCGCAGAAGCTAGTACCGGCAACTCAAGCTGACACCCTCATCAAAATCTTACACACCCCTACCACAACAGATTCCTTCTCAGATAACAACAACTGTCGCAGCGCGACCGCTCTTGCAGAAGCCCAAGCTTTTATTTCACTCTCTGCCACAGCAGATGCCTTTTTTAAGCCAGTATCGCAGCAGCGACCGCCCCCACAGGGGCCCGTGCCTTTTCCTCGATCTGCCGCAGCAGTCGACTTCTGAAGCCAGTATCGCAGCTGCGACCGCCCCCGCAGGGGCCCGTGCTTCTTTCACTTCCTCTGTCAATAAAACCTTCCCTTTCCAACTCAGGCCAGTATCGCAGCAGCGACTGCCCCCGCAGGGGCCCGTGCCTTTTCCTCGATCTGCCGCAGCAGTCGACTTCTGAAGCCAGTATCGCAGCTGCGACCGCCCCCGCAGGGGCCCGTGCTTCTTTCACTTCCTCTGCCAATAAAACCTTCCCTTTCCAACTCAGGCCAGTATCGCAGCAGCGACCGCCCCCGCAGGGGCCCGTGCCTTTTCCTCGATCTGCCGCAGCAGTCGACTTCTGAAGCCAGTATCGCCGCTGCGACCGCCCCCGCAGGGGCCCGTGCTTCTTTCACATGCTCTGCCAATAAAACCTTCCCTTTCCAACTCAGGCCAGTATCGCAGCAGCGACCGCCCCCGCAGGGGCCCGTGCCTTTTCCTCGATCTGCCGCAGCAGATTATTTCAACCTCGAAGCCCGTATCGCAGCGCGACCGCCCCCGCTGGGGCCAGTGCTTCCTTCACATTTTCTGCCCAGCAGAATCTATGCATCTATCGCTGCCTAAGCAGTACTGCTCCCTCTGGAGTTTTCTTCTTCCCCAACTACCTCATGTCTGGCTCCTCTAGAGCACAGCCCCATCTCAGGGCACAAACTGCTTCCTTCGCTCCCTTGGAGTCCTACCTTGCTCCTTACAGCACTACCTCACCTATTACCTTTAAAAACTCCCCGCTCTTCTTCAGAGTACAATTTTCTCCCTTCCCTACATATTGGCAGCAGCAGATTTTGCTCCCCCGGAGCCCCCTATATTCTTCAAACTACAGCCTTTGGGTCCAGGCCTTTGCCCCACCTCATATATCCTTCTCAACCTCTTCACAGCACTTCTCAACAGTGCCCGCTCTCCAGAGCTGCCTTTTTCAATTCTACCCTCTACTTCAGCATTTTCCCCAATGAGGGCCAGCACCTCCCCTTCTCAAGCCAGCCTTCTTTGGGGAATTGTTGTTCAGGCGGCTGTCCTGCACCACCTGCTCTTTTTGGGGATAACCCGGGTCAGGGCACGCCCCAGGCCCGGGGCTCCTTCCTTGGTCAAGGGACGAACGTTCCGAACTCGGGGGGTATTTCCCGAGCTCGGAACCTTCGCCCCGGGACAGCACGCCACTCACGCATATTAGCAGTCCCACTTTATTGTCAGTGAGGCGAACTCGTAAAATGATGTTTTATATAAACAAGGTTTGGGAGGAGCTGATCAGTCAATGAACTCGGCTGGCTTTCAATCATTAATCAATGAACATGGCTGGCTCTTAATCACTAATCAATGAACATGGCTGGCTCTCAATCACTAATCAATGAACACGGCTGGCTCTCGATGATTAAGCAATGAACACGGCTGGTTATCAATCACTAATCAACACAACAACTTAGTACCAGCTCTATAAATAATCATAGAGTCCTTACCCTCAATTCTCTGGGACATTATTGCAAACCCACCTCCACCCCTTCGCCTCACTACGTACATTTAGCTCAGCACCGGGGATAACCCGGGTCAGGGCACGCCCCAGGCCCGGGGCTCCTTCCCCGGTCAAGGGACGAACGTTCCGAACTCGGGGGGTATTTCCCGAGCTCGGAACCTTCGCCCTGGGACAGCACGCCACTCACGCATATTAGCAGTCCCACTTTATTGTCAGTGAGGCGAACTCGTAAAAGTTTTTAAATTAATGTTCCCATTTACTCCAGACTTTGTTTTTCAATGTCTGGTGGGGAAAAAAGTAAATTTAAGCAATTTTTACATTTTCATGCTTGACATTTTTAAAACCAATTTTTTGTGAGAATCACCCATTTATGTCCACCAAATTTTCTTGGGTTTCTTTTCTTTTCATGTAAAGTTGCTTTGAAACAATGCAGCACTGTAAAAAAGTGCTATATAAATCAAATAAACTCAAATAAATCAAGTATGACGACCTGTTTATATGGGAATGTGAATGAGATTTAATAGCTTTGACAAAGTCGGTCTACTGTGCATTTGTCACTGTACATGACAGAGTTTGTCTTCCCCAAAGTCATTTGCCAGAAGTTTTAAAGAATAATTTTATAACGCTTCTCCTATAACATCATACCTAAACCTTTTTGGGATTAATAAGAACTTTTAGCTAGAAAACTTCAAAGAAAGAAAAACAGGTGGACGTCAGCAAAAGCATCAGAGACAGACAGCGAGATGAAATAAAACAGTCCCTTTCTAAAAGTAGAAAAACAGACATGTCTCCTCTCGCAGACACATGTGCCAGACAGATGCCTGTCGCTGAGACCTCTGGGAAAATCTGGGCTGGTCAGTTTTCCAGACAAACAGAGAAAGCATCCATACAGTACATGAGCTCATAGTGTGGGTGGAATGTGTTAATAAAGTCTTTCTGTAACTCAAGAGGTAGTGCTTTGCATTAGCAGTGCAAAGGTCGTGGGTTCGAACCCCAGGGAACATACACACTGATAAAAAACATATGGATCGATTGTAGTGTAAGTCACTTTGGATAAAAGTGTCTGCCAAATGCATAAATGTGAAGCATAACACTACCTCACAAACCAGCTTACTGCACTACTATCTGCCCTATTTTACCCAACTGGGGTATTTTTGAGTTTTGTGGTTTTTTTTATGTTTCCTGATAAATTAATTCATTTAAATTGGAGGTTTGATTCAAACACACGACCTTTCGCTCTAAATGCTTATATCGTCTGTATGCGAATGTTGATACCAAAATGCTTTTTTCATAGTTGTGTTAAACACACGAAAACGTCTCGGGTTACGTATGTAACTGTTGTTCCCTGAGAAGGGAACGAGACGCTGCGTCTCCCTTACCATACTTTCTGCGTCCCTGTAACGCCGTCTTTGGCAATATTTCAGATAGCGATATACTTCCTGGCTCCTGCGTCACCCTGTCTTTGTCATTAAGCCTCATCATTGGTTGAATTTGATATACGCATTCAGACACACTTATCCCTGGAGGCGTCCCCAAAGTGTCACCGCAGTGACGCAGCGCGAGTTCCCTCGGAAGTGCGGGAACAATGTATCTTAAAAGGTAACACGATGTAACCTTGCTCTCACTTGAAATGTATCCCCACATTTAGTCATTGAATTTGAGGGTATTGGATGTTATTTTTGAAGTATTTGAAGTTAACTAAGGTGTGGGAACCCTGAGTATATTTACTATAGTAAATACTAAACTATGCAGTATTTTTGAGCATCAAAAATAATTATACGGTACATATTGCCACAGTGCAGTGTTTTACTGCTTCATAAGGGATATTATTTGCTGTTTTGTAAGTGATGAATGGGTGGGAGTGCAGAAAGAAGGAAGAGTTTCTGTTTTTCTCATTATTTCCCCCTTCATCAAATTTCTTATTTGATCATTCATTCCTTTCAGAGCATTTAATGCATCTGTGTCTCATACGCCTGTTTTCAATTTTTTTCCTGTGTGTGATTAATCACAAAAAAATTACACTTCACTGTAACACAAACACAGAAATACTAACTTTGTGACACATCTGGGCTTACACTAGTTTAATTCTCACTCATTCACACACACAGATCCCAACAAGACGTTCAATGTGCTTTGTCCTGGGTTCCTGTGTGTGTAAGACAGAGCCAAAGTCAGTCTAGGGGTCAAAGGGTACGAGACGTTGTCCATCCCTCTGGAGACGAAATCTGTCCATCACCAGGGTAACACGAAACAGAAGAATTAAGAAATGAAGTCATATCTATAGTCTCATCTCTACTCCATACTGCTCCTTTGTGCTATGAATTACTCAGGCATCGTTTTAAAAGCCTTAAATGTCTGCAGATGTTGTCTTTATTATCTTTGTTTATGTCATACACTCTTAAAAATAAAGCTCCCTAAAGTGGTTTTCGTTGGGCTGTATGGTGCCTTCAATATCCACAAAACCTTTCGGTGCCACAGAAGGTCCTTTGGAGTGGAAAAAGTGCGATAGACTAAAAAAAGTGACATTAAATGTTCTTTAGAGAACCAAACATGGTTCCTCTATGGCATCGCTGTGAATACACTGCAAAAATTACTTTCTTACTAATAATTCTTGTCTTGTTTTAAGTAGAAATATCTAAAAATTCTTAAATCAAGATGCATTTTCTTGATGAGCAAAATAAAAAAAATAATAAGTTTAGTTTTTACATACAAAATATACAATTTAAGTAAATTTGTGCTTAAAACAAGCAAAAATGTATGCCAACTGGGTAAGAAAAAACTCTTGAAATAAGTTTTCTTTTTTCTTTAACACTTAATTTAAAAAAAAATCTCACCCCATTGTATATTTTAAGTGTACATTCACTTAAATTGTATATTTTTTGTCTAAAAACTACACTTATTTTCTTTTTGCTCATCAAAAAAATGCATCTTGATTTAAGAATATTTAGATATTTGTACTGAAAAAATACTAAGTAAGAAAGTCATTTTTTATTAGAAAGTCAAATTATTTTCAAAAAAAAAAATTCTTAGTATTTTTGTCTTGTTTTCAGTAAAAATATCTAAAAATTCTTAAATTAAGATGAGCAAAACAAGTCTAGAAAATAAGTCCAGTTTTTAGACCACAAATATCAAATTTAAGTGATTTTGTGCATAAAACAAATCTGCCGAATGGGGTAAGCAAAAAAAATCTTGAACATTTTTCTTAAACACAAAATCCAAGAAAAATTCAAGAATTTTTTTGCTTGTTTTATCCACAAAATTACTTACATTTGATATTTTTGGTTTAAAAACTAGACTTATTTTCTTGGGTTGTTTTGCTCATCAAGAAAAAGCATCTTAATTTAAGAATTTTTTTGTATTTTTACTGAAAACAAGACAAAATACTAAGAATTTTTTTTTCTTGAAAATCATTTTTTGCAGTGCAGTTATTATATGAATCTCAAAAACACTCGTTTAGGGATATTCTAAGAAATAATGATGTAAAAATGTCCTAATATGTACCATTTTGGCACAGATATGTACTTTTTACCAGTATGCACCTTTTAGGTACAAAAGTGTACTTTTTGAAAAGGTAACACCCCAGTGAAAGCTTTTGTTACCTTCTTGTACCTTTATTCTGAGAGTTTAGGTACAAATAGGTGTTATTTTAACCCATGTATGGGTTAGGCCTTTTCATCAGGCCTGTAGGTCTAGCACTTTACCATGTATATTCCTATTTCAGTAACCTATGACCCCTCTCTGTTACTATGGAGACACTTGACAAAGGAAGACAATGGACCTCACTGAAAAAAATGATTCATTCAATTTACTCAATTTTTTTAAGGCAAGTGGTTGCAATCAATTTATTTAAGCTACATTTAAACAAAAAAATGTGTAAATTAAAATACAATCACATGAACGTCGCACACCTGTGTGCGATAGGTGCGTAGGAGAGCAGGACTCGAAAGTCCAAAATTAAAAAATGGAAAAAGAAAGGTCCCGCACACTATCCACTTCATTTATTGCAACGTTTCGATCTCTCGATCTTCTTCAGGCATTAATCATATATATTATATGATTAATGCCTGAAGAAGATCGAGAGATCGAAATGTTGCAATAAATGATTTATATTTTTGCAAGTGGATAGTGTGCGGGACCTTTCTTTTTCCATTTTTTAAATTAAAATACAATAAAAAAAACTTTTGTTTAAATGTAGCTTAAATAAATAATATAAATAATGACCCTCTCCAGGTAAGCTTCTACGAGTATGTTTGTTAGTAAGCAGTGTTGAATAGAAGTATGTGTGTGTTACTTAAAAGAGAGATGGTTAAACAATAAAATGTTGTATACTGAGATACTGTCTCTCTTCAAAACTAGTGAGCTGTCTACATAGGCAGCATGCTTCTAAGACAGCATCCTAAATATAACAGAGCCTCAAGTAAGTGATTAGGGTCCCTGGAGATTCTCACGTTAACATTATACAACTAATACATAAAACACATTAATACTAAATTAAATGTATGAAAATGTGTTTTAAAAGGTTATTTAAAGGCATAGTTCACCCAAAAAATAATATTTTGTCAACAAATTGATCAAAATATCTTCTTCATCATTTATCACAATAGTATAATATTTGTTTTCCTATTATGGAAGTCAATGATTACAATCAGCTGTGTGCTTACAGCTGTTTATCAAAATATCTTATTTTGTGTTCATCACAACTCTCTCCTCCATCTTCACATAAACGTTTGGCTCTTTGCAATGCATTCTGTGATTGTATTGCCTATAAGGAGCGCATGCAATGCTGCATTTAATTTTTTTTAAGTATCTAATAAGGAAGCATAACGTTTGAAAACGCTTTTATATCTATGACAGTTTTATGATACCCACAAATCCTGTCTAGGTATGAAGCTCACAAGAGTTTGAATGAAATCCTCTTTCAATTTATTCTGCATGACGGGCATCTTTCTCTCTCTCTCTCTCTCTCTCTCTCTCTCTCTCTCATTCACAGCTTCTCTTCCTCCTTCCCCTAAATTCTTGAAATTTTCTGCATTCCTGCCAAAGGCCGAGTTCAGGGCATGATGATATTACGTCTAGTAATGCAATGATGAGGTGCACAGACGGACACACACACACACACAACTACATACAAACACACAAATCATAATGCAATACCATGCCACCATTAGATTTATTGTGTATGCAATGGTATAATGAGCATGCATGCATATAATTATTTTTCATTCTCTTTGTTTGCATACAAGCAGAAAATACAGGAAATATGTATGCAGTATTAAAAAACTAAATAAATGTATAAGCTAAAGTGTAAAGTATGTGGTGTGATCTCTTACACTTGACCAATAGCAAGAACCTGCAGGATATCTTAAACCTAAACGCAAAGAAAACCTCATTTCTAATTCAAATCAAATTGACTTCAGTCTCCAAAAAAGAGTTCATGATGTCTTTAACCCCAAGAGAAAAATAAATACTGACTTTTGCCAAAAGAAGCAATTTTGTTCTGATTGTATTGTGTCCATATTTCTTGTCCTTTCCGTTTGTATATTAATAAAAAGAGGCGACAACAAAGCTAGTGGTGGTCAAAGACTTTTTGCATATTTACACACATACATTGCATTTTCAGAGTCTTTTTAACAGAAAGCTGTCTAAGTGGTTTACTGTATACAGTGTGTCTGCCGTGGATGAGAAGATGAAGAAGCAATAAAGGGTATTTAGGGACAAAGTGTTGAAAAGTAATAAACACGCTGTCATAAAGATGGTAAGCAGAGACCGTTTGTGTTTGTATGTGGACAGTTTCTCTAACTCTGAAGACACTGAGACACGCTTGCAGACCAAACACACACCGCAAAAACTAAACAAGACACACACATACTTATATTTTATCCTCCTGTGCCCCTGTATGTTATTATAGAAATCACTTGAGGAGCAATAATGACAGAAATTCAGGTTTAAATGAAAAATAAAAAGGTTATGGGTAGGAGGTATAAAATACAAGATCTGTAATAAAAACCTACACGTGTCTGTTTGTGTACTTACAGGGATAAAGTTGTTTAGTCGGAGCGCTGAGCTGTGCATCTTTTGTGACTCTGTAGGCGACATCGGGCCCTTTCGACGTCTTCCTGTGTGTGCAGAAACCTGTCGTTTTTGTTACGCCGTCTGGCAAACTGTGAAAATCTAAAATCTTTAGGAGATCGGCAGGCTGAGCTGTAAAACAAAGAGAGAGAGGTGCAAAATCAGTTTAAAAGCTATTAAAGAACCACACATATATAATAAAACTATATTTGACAATAAACTAAAACCTATTAAACCATTAATGATCAAATCTAACTTCATAAGCCGGGTTACTTTGTTACACACTGAGCAGCAGACTGTGTTTAGGCCACGCCTCCATGTGATATCAGTGACATCATACTGTTTCAAGTACGCAGTATACAGTGTATACTGTGCAGTAAGCAATATGCCAGTTTTTTCATATGTAGCATAGTCAATGTGCCCAGACAACCACAAATGGGTCATCAGCAAACTCAAAGTCACCACTACACAAAACAAATATAATTCTGACCCACCACAGAAAAATAAACACAGCCAAGCGTTTAATGTGTTTAGAGTCGAGTTAAATGGACCATATGAATACCGAATGCCCATTCCTACAATGACAATTTACAAACACACACAACTTCATCCATCCTATCCATTACCCTCTCTATAGTGGAGAAACTGAGTGAAGACCACACACAGTTCATGCGTCTGCTTTGTGACAGGCTTTTAATACATAAATGATGTTTGGGTGGAGATGTTTAGAGAAGACCGTATTTTCTGGTATCACCTAAAATCCCCTTTACTGTAACCCTGTAACTAATCATGCACTCACCCTCATTATTTATCATTACAAACTTTATTTCTTGCATGGAACACAAACGACATTCGGACACGACTGTCGAAGTTCGCCCCCTAGTGGCAGTCGTAATGAAATTCAGTTTGATCTTTAAGCCCGAAATGTGGCTTTTTTAAGTGTACACCAACGTATGCGTACGATCAAACGCACACAGAAGTATGCAATTCATCTCCTGGGCTACATACTATATTTTCCTACAAATATACATAAATATAAGTATATTTTCCTAAAAAATACATACTATATTTGTACTATAAATCCTGCGATGCGCATATAATGCGCACATACTATTCTGATGACGAAATTTGCATCACGTGCACTGTACGTAGACCCTCACGTTTGGGTAAAAACTATACTTCTAGCTTAAATCTGTGCCAACATAAGAAAAGCTCATTTCGGTGCAAGAGCATTCATTATACGAATATTCACTATAATTGAATAAATAGATGAATGCAAATGAATTAAACAATAGACGGCTATGCATAAATGACAAAAGACGGACAATAGTTTTTATTCGGGAACCTATTGAGAAGAGATTAAAAATAATAACATATAAATATAAAATTAATATTGTATTACTTATAAGTAATCTATCGTGTTACTGATAAAATGAAAAAAAAAAATTTATAATGTCCACGTTTAATTTAATTCTGGTTTTGAATCTTTTTAAAGGTAAAAGTTTTTACAACTTACATTGTTAATACATCCCAAAACATTCCCATTTTGTGTTCCACAGAAGAAAAATCCATGGATTTGGAATGAAATGAAAGTCAGTAAATCATGAGTTTTCATTTTTGGTTCAACTGTCCCTTTTAGCCGGGCTTTTAATGACGCAGACAGACAGAAAGAATGAGACAGACACTGTTTATCCATTACAGTCTGATCAGATCTGATTTAGTCTACGAGTCGTCAGCACCGGGATGCTTTAAAAACGTTTACATTTTTCAATGAGATATTTATAATAAAGTCTGTCTGGCCATTTTACTATCACTCGCTAAGATCAACCAAGAAAGAATGTTGGATCTGATACCAACATTTATAATAGTAGAGAAATCGGATCATTAGGTAACGTACAGTGATGTGTCATTTTGATGTCACATGATTCATTTCAAGTAGGCCTTGACCTCAGAAAGTACTTGGACACTTAGGAAACACTCAAGAAATGTCATAGCATTAAATAACAATATGACAAATAATTTTTAAGAAAGACCAAAACTTTAAGCAAAACGTAAGTGAGAGATTTTTTAGTTTTAGATCAAGAAAAAATAAACTGTATATAACATACTTTTTGTATATACATTTGAACATTTTTCAGTTCTTATTTGTTAAAATAGTCCATGTGACTACAGCGGTTCTTTATTTCATTAAGCAACTACACCGTATTCACGACAGCAGCACATGCATTGTGCGTTAGCTATAGACATACGTATGCATAGATGCCACATATACTATATGTGACGTTTGAAACACATGCATGTGCTGCTTTCATGAATATGTGTCGGGGACTGACGTTTTGCGCACAAAATGTATTCTGGTCCCTTCATGAAGTGAAGATTGAACCATTATAATCACATGGACTATTTTAACAATGTCATTACTGCCTTTCTGGGCCTTTGTTTTCATTAAAAAAATCTTAATTTGTGTTCTGAAGATGAACGAAGGTCTTACGGATGTGGAACGACATGACGACGAATAATTTATTACAAAAATTCATTCTGGGGTAAACTATGTCTATATGAATCATAAGCATGTAATATAGCACACAATCCACTGTTACCATGATTAAATACATTCAATTCATAAAAACATATCGATGCATTCTGGGAAATGAATTATCGCCATTACGAACCCAGTCTCATGTATATGCGCATAAATAGCACGAAGGGTAAAAATCGTGCAATACAACATAAATTCCAATTTGGCGTGCATACACCAGTCCTCCCCATGCTCCCCAACGGCGCATCTTAAAAAATGACATCCTAACCCAAACCCCAATTCTAACCCCAACTCCAAGCGACCATGGGTTAAAAAATAGACAAAAACATGGAAAAACCTGTATATTAAATAACTTCCTTAAGCAAATCTCAAATCTAACCCTAAACCCAAGTGAAAATGGTTTAAAAAACAGAAAAAAAAGAGAAACCAATCAATAAAACACCGAAAAATGATGTGCCGTTTAAATGAATGGGGAGGACTGGAGTATCATATGCACGGCAAGTTTGAATTTGGCGTATGTATTGCACGATTTTCACACTTTGTGCTATTTATACGCATCTACATGAGACTGGGTAGTCACTAGGGGTGTAACGGTACGCAAAAATCACGGTTCGATGCGTACCCCAGTTTTGAGGTCACGGTTCGGTTCATTTTCGGTACAGTGAGGGGAAAATGCAAACATAAAACTGCAGGTTGTTTACTATAAACATTTTTACAATTTGTTTACACTTTTTAAACACTTTTTATTAAAATATAATATATAAATATATATAAAATGAAAAAATAATAAATAAAATACTACTGCAAAGTTCATTTTTACATTATTTTATAACAGTAGGTAACTCTTTTCTTAACCTTCTCTTAAACTTTTTCTACTTAAACCTTGCACTAAACTAACAAATTCAATTCCTGAATACATTTATGAACTATAAGCCTACATTTTTGCCACCAAAAATGTTCTGTTTTGATTTATTTTGGATTGTTTAACTCACAGTATTGAATTGGCTATGTACCATCTCTGTATAAAAATAATATTACTGCTCTATGTGTAACTGCATAGCAAGCAACATGATGATATACTTATTATACACTCATTTTGAGATTAGTGAGTTGCATACATAGCCATATTTGATCTTTTGCACGTTTCTTCTAATCTTTGCTTGTGTCGTCAATGTAAGCTGTGACTAACCCCTCCGCAGCTGAGTAACAGCTGAGTAAGCCCAGGTTACAGCTCTTCTCTGTCCCGACCAGCTGATCGCATTGTGACAATGATATGATTGACGTGAGGTGCAGATGAAAAATCTGATCACGCGTTCCTTATTCTCGCTGTCACAGAAAGCGCGTCTCATTACTGCGTAGCAACGAAAGACGTGCATCCTCTCACGCACTTTTGAAAGAACAAAACAGCGCGTTCACACGCGTTTAACATGCGCTTTTAGACACGACACGTAAACGTTTACCTCAATAATCAAACGAATATACAACTAAGTAAATAAAAATCTTTCTGCGGGCCGAGTTATGTAATATGTTTGACGGAAGACTTGCGCTGAACACGGAAACTTCCTCCACTTAATATGTTCGTGTGGAAACCCACGTATTATGTTCCGCACAGGCGCACATAAAAGATTGCATTCGGCCTTTCGGTGCACGTGTGCACCGTGCCGAAAGCCCTAAACCGAAATGGTCCGATACGAATACACATACCGTTACACCCCTAGTAGTCACAGTGGCGAATTTAGCAAATTGGGGGCCCAAGGCAAAGGTATGTATGGGGCCCCCTATCCGATCTATAAAAGAGAACATTTTTTTTACTCCAAAATGAAGATGGAAAGCAGAGAACACACAAAGTGTAGCACTACACAAACCAATAGAGAATAAGGGGCCAGTCATACCAAAAGCGTTTATGGCAGTTGCAAGCGCCTTTTTTGAATGATATTCTATGGGCAGGGCACGTTTGCGCGCTGTTTATGCGCGCCGAGCGCCTTGCGGTTTTTTGCCGCCTGCCGCGCACGCGTTTTTGAAGGAGAAGCGCCCGACGTCATTCACGTCTTTGCATTCTCCAATCGAATGAGGGGAGAGGCGGGCCTTACGTTGTGGTGAGGGAAGTTTACAGCTGCTTTGAAGAACTGGACTCCACTCGCTCACTCTCTCCTGCGTGTTTGTGCACCTCTCACCCTCAAACAAGGTCAGAGCAAGCGCCCCCTTTTTAAAATTTCTGCTAATATGACAGTTAACAGCAAAAGAGCGCTCACGCTTCAATATTTGATTGACAAGACAGCTGACTCGGTGGTTGCTTAGCAATATGAAAAGCCGCGTCGCACTGCTCTTTTTTTTAAAAAGGCAGTGCGTCGCGCCTTGCGTTTGCAAGCGTTTAAAGCGCTTTTGGTGTGACTGTCCCCTAAGTCAGTTGAACAAAAGCAGCCACAAACAGTAAATGAGGGAGAAAAAATTTAAATCTGATGCTGCACAAAAACTAGCAATGCATCAAAGCCAATGTTGTTACTAATCTTTCAAGACTTTAGTAAAAGGTAAAAAAAAAAGGTTGGTTGGGGCCCCCCCTAATATGACCACTGGTAGAGGGCAGCCGCCTACATATGCCTCTATGTTAAGATCTAGTGCTGCCGCGAATAGTCGACGTAGTCGACGTAATCGACGATGAAAATTTGTCGACGGCAATTTTTTTAGTCGAGGAGTCGCATATTTATTTTTTTCCGTCTCAAACGGCCCACTGTAATTCTGTCTCATGTCTCAAATGGCTCAATGTAATTCACCTCCACACCAGTCTGTGCGCTGTGCGCGCCCTGCTGGTTAATCTGCTACGCTATCATCTTTCTTCCCTCTCCCCCTGCCTTCACTGCTTTAACTTTGAAAAATTGGCGGTGGCCGGTGAGTCTATGGAATTATGAGTCGGAAAGCTTCCGAAGTATGAAAGTATTTTAAGCCAAGTTGTGATAAAAGAGTGTTCTGTTACACCGTGCCAAACGTTGCTGGCTTATCACGGGAGCACAACGACAATGCACGAGCATCTCAAACGAAAACTCTCGGGAGTTATTGACGATACACCCACAGAGAATAGGACAACGTAAGTAACTGTTATATGATTATTAATGAAACGGCGAGCTAGTCAGTACTGTTTTATTAACTCTTTTGAGAAGTACAATGACTCTGTCTTTGGATGTTAAAGGCTATCAGTGTTTGCTCGTGATTCCGCCACGGAATCAACACTGGACGCAACAAATAGATTTTTCATGATTCCCATTTACATTTTTATTTTACTATTTTAAACGGCTCAATTCATTGTTGCGAGTGTTCAGCGCGTCTCTCTCTCTCTCTCTCTCTCTCTCTCTCTCTCTCTCTATCACTCATGTTGCTTGCAGCGCCTCGACCGCGCGCGCCTCTCTCTTACGTGACAGTGAAAAGGTGGCAGTGTTTTTGATGTACTTTCTTTTTTGCGTAAACGTCAACATTCACAGATGTCTCTGACAAAGACGACTGTTCGAGTTAACATGACTTGAAGAAAGATTAGCAGTAGTGTGAGTCTGTGTGCGAGCTTTCTCCCTCCCTATGATGCTGTATGCCGTGTTCTGTAGTCTATGTAACAGCAACAGTGTATTCTCTTATATTTCTGAATTTGCACCGAATTGTCTGCGCTATATCACTCGCATTTAAAATCAAGAAATGGCTCAAAACACAACAACAATTATGAGAAGAGCAACAGCAGTAAAGCTACAATGTAAATGTATGGTGATTTTTGCATATCTAAATCAGGATTTTAGCAGCAGTTAAAGGACCAGCTGGTTGGATAAAAAACGAGGTGATGGGTCATGTTTAGTCACTATTTTATAGGCTACAAGTTACAGATAATATGTAAAATAGCATTCAGGTGTGTTAAAATGCAATATAAGATCAAAGAGTAGAAGTGAAACATTTCATATTTCTGTTAAGCATCTACTTTGCACTGGAAGTTTTTATTATTATTTATGTTGTTTACATTGTAATTTTTTATTTGGTAACATTTAAGTTATTCATATTGTTTATGACACCGGTGGGTTCAAAATAAAATGGACACAATGAAATAACAAACACTTGAGTTTTTTTTAATTAGTCGTTTAGAATAGTCGACTATTCGAAAAATTAGTCGAAAGATTAGTCGTTAGAAAATTAGTCGTTAGTGGCAGCACTATTAAGATCGCCATTAAAGATCTCATCAGTAGCATTACGATCGGATTACAGTGTTGTTTCAAGACATCAACGTGTTATTAAATCATCATCAATATTTGATTTTAAAGAAAATGTATTTATATCTTTGTGTATCTGTAGAGCATTGCATTCAATGTTCAATCCTTCGGGAACACAAATAATGAGAAAAAGCGTCACTTTTCTCTGACAAGAATCTATAATATCAGATCTAAACGCTGTATGACCTGCTAAGAGAGACAGAGGCGTCACCGTCAGTTCATCTACAGTAACACTTTGAACCACACTGAGGTTCTCTGGTTAGCCAAACCTGTCCACCAATCCCTATCAAAGTAGCAATGAGGTTTGCCAAGCTCGAAACATGATGCCAAACGTGAAATCCAAGGGCTTCCCCATAACAGTTTTATTTAAAGGTCTTAAAATAACACGTTTAAACCATCTGATGATATGTTTCTGTTAGAAAAAAAACATAATCCTGGCAAGCATCCACTGCAATTTTGTCTAAATCATAATTTGTACTTTTCGTCAGTAAGGACAAACTTCAAACGTTAGGACACAATTGTGCAAGATACAAAAGTGTGCACTAGATGATTGACTGTATGCTATTTGTTATTTTGATAGTTTAAATTGTGATATTATTGCCAGCTATTAAGCATGAAGAAGATCAGTTGGTTTGATATAGGGTGTATATAAAGAATGATCTCTCATGTAAACAGGCACAGATGTTTCCAATATCAACACACGCTTGCTATCGAGCTTAAAACATCAGCACTGGCAGGCAGAGATAATATTTACCATAGTATGCATTTGCTATTGGTCAAAGACGCATTAAAGTATATATACATTTTCTCAACAATTAAGTCAATGTTACAGATCATTTCAAACAAGCACCACCATGTGCCAACGCTAAACTCACAGGAGACCTGCAAACACAATTTAAACCTGTAACCCACTTATAGCTTTAACACAAAATATGTTTTACCTTTATTAGATATTAGACAGCACTTTTGGCAAGCTACACCCCCCTCTTTAAAAAAAATAAATGATCTTTAATTATGCTTAATGATTCATCTTTTTATGACATTTTAGCTTTATAAGTTTCTTGATGTTGCATTATAAAAAGTTCTTTAAACTTAAAGTCTCCATTAAATCTAAATTTTGCTTTAAAGGGACACTCCACTTTTTTTAAAATAGGCAAATTTTTTAGCTCCTCTAGAGTTAAACATTTGATTTAGATAGTTTTGGAATCCATTCAGCCGATCTCCGAGTCTGGCGGTAACACTTTTAGCGTAGCTTAGCATAATCCATTGAATTTGATTAGACCATTAGCATTGCGCTAAAAATGACCAAAGAGTTTCCTATTTTTCCTATTTAAAACTTGACTCTACTGTAGTTACATCATGTACTAAGACTGACCGAAAATTTAAAGTTTCTCTAGGCAGATATGTCTAAGAACTATACTCTCATTTTAGTGTAATAATCAAGGACTTTGCTGCCGTAACATGGCTGCAGCAGGCGCAATGATATTACGCAGCGCCCTTGGTAACTTTCAATGGCAGAAGACTATTTTTGGGCGCTGCGAAGTAACTACAGATGTACTGTAACTACAAAAGAGTCAAGTTTAAAATAGGAAAAATATCGAAACTCTTTGGTTATTTTGAGTGTGATGCTAATGGTCTAATCAGATTCAATGGATTATGCTAAGCTATGCTAAAAGTGATACCGCCAGACCCAGAGATCGGCCGAATGGATTCCAAAAATGTAAAAATCATTTTTTAACTCTAGGAGAGGTAAAAAATGAGCCTATTTTCAAAAAAAGTGGAGTGTCCGATTAAGTATGAATATGTTAGCCTAAAGATAAACAACTGTGCACTAAAACAATGCCAAATTTGCATTAAAATGATATAAGCATTCAAGCATTCAAAACTCAGTCTCTCACATCCACCAATATAGATCAATGATTTACATGACATCATATTGCACTTTAGCTTCTCAACAGAATGCACGCTGTGATGTAAACTAAGAACTATTGGCTATTTTGAAAGGGGGAGGGGCCACCCAATATGCCCTGCTCCAACTTCCTGTTTCAGTGGAAATTACATCATCACATCAAACAAAGCTGCACATTTCAAGCCACTTCAAAATGCTTATGGCATCAAACTTGATCCAAACTAGGGATGCACCGAATCCAGGATTCGGATTCGGATGAATATTGGGCTTTTTGACGGGGTTCGGGTTCGGCCGAATCCTAGATTTTTTTTCCACCGAACCGAACCCTTGGCTTGCGCTACGCTGGTCGACGTCACTCGGCCGTTGATTACACACATCGGGTGCTGACGTGGAGATGAGCTTTTTCTTTCGGTGAGCCTTAGGGGCTGGACAAACCAAAACTTTTAAATACGGCTGAAAACGCCTTGAGGACGCCAAATGCCAGCTGTTTTTCAGCCGAGCGCTTGGTAGCTGTGATGCTTCAGCTGTGAGCCGGTTGGTTGCTGTGGTAATGTCCCGCCCCTCCTCCACTGTAATTGGACGGCCGTGTGAAGACTGACATTGACGAGCGGAGCTTCTCACTCAAAGTTAAATATAGTTTTCAGCGCAGAGCTGCTTGCTTATTGGAAAAACGAGCGTGTCGCAACGCATCGCTATCATTATGCATAGGCTTATGGTAATTGTCAAAATAGTTTTTCCAACTTGTCATCCTGGCATAATGTACAGTTAAAATTAAATCAAATGAAAAATACACTGCTGTGGACGTTGTTTACTTCATTAATGTGTTTTACTGTGTTAATGGAATAAGGATGCGAGTAGGATTCGGTATTCGGTTTCGGCCGAATCTTAAACGGTGGATTCGGGATTCGGCCGAACCTAAAAAAATCTGGATTCGGTGCATCCCTAATCCAAACTAGACCAAAACAAACTAAAACATCACTATAATCATGAATAATTATGCAAACTGATAAGGGAACTTCTAATTATATAAAAAGATTTAAAGGTGCATTGTGTAACTTTTAGACAGAAATACATAACTATATTATACATAACTATATTATTAGTGGTGTATAAAGACCTTACAAAATGAACTGTATTGTTTTTATTACCTTACAATGAGCCATTTTATCTACATACACAGCGGGTCCCCTTATATGGAAATCGCCATTTTGGGCAGCCATGTTTCTACAGTCGGACAAACTGCTCTACAAAGCGTTTCGTCACTATGTTGTCAGACGATGTCACGGATGATGTCATGTTTGTCCTCTGGTGGCTACCGTATCTTCACTATTCATTCCGAAAGGGAGGGTTGCTGGTAGCAATTCACATTCTCACCACTAGATGCTGCTAAAAGTCCCACATTGCACCTTTAAGGCCAATAAAAATGCAAGCAAACACACCTTTGTCTCTCTCTCTCTCTCTCTCTCTCTCTCTCTCTCTCTCTCTCTCTCTCTCTCTCTCTCTCGTTGCAGTGTACTGGTTTAGTCGATCATCTTCAACATGACATAAACTTTTTCACTTTCTTGTCACTATTCACACCTGCTATGCTGCATCAGGTGTGCGTTCTCCGTATTTTACCTGTGTCCAGGTGTGTGTAAATACTTTCACCCCTAAGCACAGCTGATCTTTAACAAGGTACTTTACAGCTCTGGTTGAGTGGAATCTATCAACATCCTATAAAATCCCATGTAACACACACACCCAACACACGAGTATTGACTCGCACAGACCTGCTCAGGTAAACTGAGGTTAACCTTACATTAACCAAGCTGGAGTGTTTGTACTCTGTGTGTCTGTGTTTACTCTGTTAAAGAGACGTCCCAGAGGAAGAGAAATATTGCTTTTTCACATATACCTTAACCACAGCATTTCCTACAGCAAACATCCCGGCAGACCACAGCTCAGGTGTGTATGTGTGTGTGTGTTTGTGTACAAACATAACACTTACAGTAATGACACAGATGGTATTAGAGGGGAAACTTCACATCCTAACCACACACCCACACACACTTTGAGAT
The DNA here is from genome assembly GCF_027580225.2 of Misgurnus anguillicaudatus. Taxonomy (NCBI): domain Eukaryota; kingdom Metazoa; phylum Chordata; class Actinopteri; order Cypriniformes; family Cobitidae; genus Misgurnus; species Misgurnus anguillicaudatus. Next base: position 32,088,080 of record NC_073345.2, read on the forward strand.
TATTGCAACAAGACGACACAAAACTTTTACAATAAAAAACACCTACAAAATCAAGTTTTAAATGAATATAATGCACATCATTAAACATAATGGGTTTTCAGTGCCAGCTTTTAATAACATACTGAGAGCAAAAACAGATGCAAGGCACAGACACACTTCCAAACATAAACACAACACTGCCATCAAAAAAACCACATCCAAAACCATACCGCACACAAAGTACAAACTACACAAATAACTGCACAACACACACACAAAGAAACTTTTCATACATAAAACACCACTCATGATCTCAGACCATTCTGAAATGACACCCTAGATCAAATGAATTTATAATACATGAAATTGGCTGTATAAGACAAAATGTTGTAAATGCAAGCACCTCGTTTAAAGTCCTAACAAGAAGTGTAAGCTTCTTTAAAGCTCAATAAATCAAGTCGCACTGAATTAAAGAGCTTTACTGGAATGCTAATCCATCGTTTTACTTTTCTTAAAGGAATAGTCTACTCATTTTCAATATTAAAATATGTTATTGCCTTAGCTGAGGGTTGTTGATGCATCCCTCTATCATCTGTGTGCGTGCACGTAAGCGCTGGAGCGCGCTGCGATGCTTCGATGGCGTTTGGCTTGGCCCCATTCATTCAATGGTACCATTTAGAGATAAAGTTAAAGTGACCAAACACATCAACGTTTTTCCTATTTAAGACGAGTGGTTGTACGAGCAAGTTTGGTGGTACAGAATAGGGCGTGGTGCTTTTCTAGGCGGATTTGGAGAGGAGCTATATTTTATGGCGTGGTGGCAATTTTGGGAGTACTTCGACTCGCCTGAAAAGTCCGCTCCCCTTCTCACTCTCATAATGGGAGAGGGAGGGTGTTACTGTGCCGAGTCGACGTTTTATTTTGTACCACCAAACTTGCTCGTATAACTACTCGTCCCAAATAGGAAAAACGCCGATGTGCCTGGTCACCTCCAACTCCATCTCCAAATGGCACCATTGAACGAATGGGGCCAAGCCAAATGCCATCGAAGCATCGCAGCACGCTCCAGCGCCCACGTGCACGCACACAGATGACAGAAGGATGTATCAACAATTCTTAGTTAAATTAATAACATATTTTAATATTGAAAATGAGTAGACTATTCCTTTACAGGAACGGTGCTATTAGACAAGTTTAGATCTTTGACTTATTTTAAAGGGCACCTATTATGCAAAATCCACTTTGGATATAATGTGTGTTGGCAGTGTGTGAACATAACCACCCTCTGATAAAAAAAATCCATCCGCTCCTTGTCTTTGAATCCCGATTAAACCAAAGCAGTCTCATTAGACATGCCGTTTTGATTCTCTTATCAATGTGAGGTCACATTGATAAAGCCCCGCCCACTGACAGTCCTGCATTACCATAGTTTTCACCCTCAGCGAGTTGTCCACTAGATCGTCTCAGACTGTATTAATCAGATCTATTTTAACTGAAAGCGCTCACTGTCTGTTTATAAGGAAGTGAGGAGCTGTAGCTCATTTGCATTTAAAGGTACAGACATTAAAACAGCGTGTTTTTGCTCCCACCCAAAAAGGCCATTTTGGACATGCTATAATAAATGATCTGAGGGGTATTTTGAGCTGAAACCTCATGGCACACCTGAGACATATATTACATCTTGTAAAAAGTCCATTATCGGTGCCCTTTAAAGACACAATATGTAGGATTTCAACACTAGAGGTCACTATTTTTCATATATAACTAATGAAAGAGAGTGAAACAATGGGAGCTTTTATTATCCAGAGAGCCGTATGAAATTCATTCAATTACGTTCATGGATTAGGTAATTAATAATTTTTTTCCCTGTATGTTTGATTACGTCATTGTAATAAATCGGATGAAAGGCACAACAACTACGAAACCTCCAATATCGCATTTGTCCACTTGTTTTGCCATAGTTTCTACAACCGGAAATTGAGAATAGCGTGGATATTAAATGGATAGTTCACCCAAAAATGAAAATTCTGTCATCGTTTACTCACTCTCATGTTGTTACAAACCTGTATAAGTTTCTTTGTTCTGATGAACACAAAGGAAGATATTTTGAAAAATGTTTGTAACCAAACTGTTCTTGGACCCCATTTACTTACATAGTATTCTTTTATCCTTCTATGGAAGTGAATGGGGTCCACGAATGGTTTGGTTACAAACATTTCTCAAAATATCTTCCTCTGTGTTTATCAGAACAAAGAAATGTATGCAGGTTTGTAACAACATGAGAGTGAGTAAATGATGACAGAATTTTTATTTTTGGGTGAACTATCCCTTTAAGTCACTAAATGGGCAACAATTACAAGGGAGACAAGGGACAAGACATGATTGAAAATAGAAATTTCTCTGGATTTTAAAATCCATAGGAACTTTTGGTATAATGTAAGTACACAACCCTACGAAATATAACACAATGTGCAAGGGGTTTTGGGATATTTTTTTACAAAAATCGTACATTTTGTGGCTTTAAAGGAAACACCACAAGGTCGAAGTGCTGCAAACTAAGTCTTCCGCCATGTAATATAGTTCTCAGTTTTATCCTTAAAAAAATCACCACGTTTTATTTTGTGCCACCATACTTACTCGTGTAACTATTAATGTCTTTAAATAGGGAAAACATGGAAGTGTTTGGTGGCTTCTAAATTCATCCCTGTTTGGATCCTAAGGAATGAATGGGGCTAGGCTAAAGGCTAACACATTCATGACGCACTGGACATAGATTAAGTGCACGCATTGAAAAAGAGGTATGTATTAATTCGTCTAAGTTGAGATAAGAACATAGTAAAATATTGAAAAACTATGGTGTTTTCCTTTAACATTTTCAGGTTAAGCATGCATCACTTGGTTGCTTTACATGCCAGCAATATGACTTCTTGGGCGGTCCTGATGCTCATGGTTCCCAGACCTTCACTATGTGTCTAAATGAACAAACCCAAAACCCAAAATGGGTTTTTTAACCATTTTTTGGGTCAAATGTAAGCATTTTCTGGGTTATTTTACCATCTTTACATATTAATCTGTGATAGGAGATAAAAATGCAGTAGTCACACTATTATGGGTCAGAATAACCATCTCTCACTTATGATTGACCTCTCGGTGAATATTTAAGGAACTGATCACATGTTTCCATTAGGACCAATCACAGCAGGTCAGTGTCACGACTGATAAAAATAATGCTCAGTTTCATCAGAGGTCATCCAAGTTTCAGCTCTAAGGGGTCATCAAGGTTGTGCTATAAAAATATTGGATCCACTAGTGCTTAAAATGCAAATATTTTCTATTTTTATGCAGAAAAAGTTGGATCTTCCTGACACGCTGACTAAGGGCTCTATCTTACACTTGGCGCAATGCAGCGCAATGCGCGACGCAAGTGTCTTTCGCTAGTTTCCACCCTAATTTTCACGTTTAGCGCCGCGTTGTTTAAATAGCAAATGCATTTGCGCCCCCTTTGCGCCCATGGGCGTTCTGGTCTGAAAAACGAGGTGTGTTCAGGCTCATTGTTGGCGCGTTGCTATTTTGAGGCAACTAAAATAGACTACGCCATTGACCAACAAAAACCTGGTCTAAAGTCTAAAGTCAATGGCGCAATATGTTTTATGTTATTTAAAGAGCGCATTAATATGCGCCTATAAACGGGAGGACAACGCGGGTTTGCTTATCACAAAGTACATAAATGCGCAGCAGCACAAAAATGCTTTTAAATATGAAAGATTAAAGGATTGAATTTAAGAGATTATTATTGAGTCTCTTGGACATATTTATAAATGAGGACTGATTATGAGACGTTAGAAGGCGCAAAGAGCTGCTTTACCTGCAGCCTGATAAGTAAATAAATGCTTTGCTTTAAACAAATGCGTCTGTTTTTAAATGTTTTTTTTAATGCTACCTCACGGATTTATTGTATATGATGTACCTGTGGATATGGCGAGATGAGAAACATTTGTAAGTAATGCTTAAAAAAACTCTTTGCTAAAAAAAACCGCTGTCCAAAGTGCTGAAACGTGAGGAGAGCCGTTTGTAATGTCTTTATCTCCTGTTTGTTACAAATAAAGTATTTTTAGAGTACAAACCTTTTCTTACATACTTGTAAATTATGTTTTGATGATATTGGATAGCCATACATTTAAAGCAATTACAAGCCTGCTTTTTACTTCCATGACTAAAAGAAAACGGGTTTTAAAGGTTTTAATAAAAAAAATAACAATTTCAATATAAAGGAAAAACAACACAATTATTTAACATTAATCTTCTTCCTCCACTTAGTTTTTCAGTTTACAAAGTCCGTCATCTAAATAGGGATAAGACATAGCGCCAGCGCAACTTGCTTTTAAAGGGAATGAGAGCTGTGACTCTCATTGGTTTACTGCACGTTACGCCCAAAATACTCCCATTACAATAGGACCTACCCTTTTCGACCATGCGCTCGGGAAAACCATTTTTCCCGTCGTTAAATTAGCAAAAGTGGATTCGGACACGCCCATTTAGACGTTGCGCTGTGCGCTTTAGACAATGCGCTTAGATCGTTAAAATAGGGCCCTAAGTCTTCAGGCCCTCAGTGCTTTTAGGAAACACACACATACACATGAAGGTGAATGATAGAGAGAGAAAGAGAGAGACAGAGAGAGCTGACAAAACAAGCTCTCTCTCTTTTCCTATCATCAGATCCCAGCCAGGACTCATGGTCTATTTTTTAATAACACAACAACAGGAAACAGACTCGATTAGAAACTCACACACAAGCATGCACACAAGTATATACCAGACAAAGCCATAATAATTTAAACTTGATATAAGTTAATTTTTATAGATTTTTGCACTTCCAACATGTCTAAAGTCTGTGTCCTTATCCTAACCTGCCTGTCCAAAGGGATTCCTCTTTTCCAAACACACAGAGCAGATAAATCTGTGCGTCTCTAATTCTGTGAAGTGGAAAAATTGACTCCACCACTCGAAACACGTCCAAACTTCTCTCTCCTGTTAACAAAATCACACACACAGTTTTTCTGGATATCTTCCATCTGAGAGTTGTACAGCGAAGTTTATCTACACAATGAGATGCTGTCTAACATACCTCTTAAGGATACATGACAAACTCATGAAACTATATCACTGAACTCGATATGCCATAATGCATCCGCAAGTATGTTGGCACATCAATATTATCAAACTTGCTCAAGACAAAACACACATAAGACAAATTGTCACGAGATATGAGGACTACATTTTCATATTTACACAGAGGTGGGTAGAGTACCCAAAATCTGTACTCAAGTAAAAGTACAAGTACTTATACAAAAATGTACTCAAGTAAAAGTAAAAGTAACAATCTAATTATTTACTTGAGTAAGAGTAGAAAAGTATTAGATAAAAAACTACTCAAGTAGTTAGTTACTCGTTACTTCCGATCTGATTGAAAACAAGCGTAAAATCCCTGAATTTCAGACTACTTGGAGGGCTTTCACAAACCTCTCCTTAAAAGTCTCATTGTTCTGCTTATATACTACTTATAAACCTAGGTTAAAGTAAAGCAGTCTATCTCAGTCCTCCAACATCACATAACGTGTCATTAAAAAAAAATCTTAAACACACACTGACTGTTTTCTGACAGTTAACTGTGTATTTATTTTCAAGTTCACAACAAAATTTGGCTGCATCTGCCTTTAAACAAGCTTACAGTAAGAAAAAAGAATGTGTGTGTCTGTTTGTTATCATGTTTTTATATGAATAAATGTGCAATTAATGAACATAAGGAGCTTGATAAAATGCTTATTTTAGAATTTCAAATGGAACTTATCTGTTTTTGCAAATCAACTCTACATTTATTATAATATATAAAACATGTCTCTTTAAAAACATACTTTATTCTTTTATTTTTATAAGTATATAGATTCTTTAGGAAGGAATTAAATAAAATACAATCCAGTTTTTATTCGTATGTATTTTTTACATTTAAGTAAGGTGTCCGGTTATGTGTAAGGGAGAACAGGCGAAAAGTACAATTTTTCAGATTTTTTTTTTTTTTAAGTTTTTTAAATTTTTAAAGATAATGTTTCAGACAGAGATATATTTTTGCTGTGGTCAGTAACTCACAAGTGTGGTCTATCAATACCAGGTGGAATTTTGAACAAATGTAAAATGACTAGTATAATTTCACTTTGAACATAAGTGGTAAATTGTTACTTTTTTTAACAGAACAAAACAATGTAGATTTTCGTGTTACACTTGTTTTTATTAACTATACATGACTATGACCTCTTTAATATGTAACTGCAAACATATTTTGTAATTTATCTTTGTAAAAAATAATGGAATTATATTTTCATTTTAAATTTCAGTTTTATCAAATGTTTCAAAAGCAACCAACAGTACAAACTTAAATTCAACAGTTTGAACAATATGAAAATTAAATTAAATAAAATTAGAATAATATAAATGGTACAAAAGTAAGTGTTACTTTCGTCCCGACAGGATCTCCTCACATTTAAACCCGATTTACTTTTATTTTGAAAAACTCTTGAGAAGTCAAACTTCAGGATGTGTTAAGAGCACTAAATAACCTGAAGATTGATGAAACGAGAAACACAACGCGTTATAAGAAAACAATGACCGCTTTTGGATTTTACTTATGGTTGAAAACACCTTTCTGGATCTACACCCGGAAAATGGTGAGTAAATAACGCGATATTTGTCAGCTCTGTCAAGGGTTGCAAAGATGCTGTCATAATTTGGGATGCAAATGGTATCAGTCCTCTTAGAAAATCGCTTTATTACTTTCGTCCTGCGTTACTTTTGCCCCGGTTCTCCCGTATTATTAATGCTGTTCAATTTGTTTAGTTTTATGAGGAAATGATATGGAAATGTGCAGAGGTGAACGTGTGTTGTTTGTAAGGTTAGAGTAATTTTCATTGCTTGCACAAGAGCGCATATGACAAAAACAGTGCGTGAAATAATATTATAATAAGGCACTGCAGAAAGTGACACCTACCGCCGTGTTGTTTCATGTTGGAGCTTGAATTCCTGTATGCTGAGATGTCAGTTCGTTTTGGTGCACAAAGCATACATTGCATTATGAAACTATTCTTTTTGACCTTTTGTAGTGTAAACATAGACCAAACTTGAGGCCACCCGTGATCTGCCTCCGATAGCTTGCATAGGTCATCCTCCGCTTCAGTCATCTCCTTTCATCTACGCGCGCTAAAGGGTGAAACGTAGCCACCCCTCGCAACGCACGCTGCCTCTCTAACGTCTCGCGAGACTTTCGAACAAGCCATATAAACTTAATAAAAATAAAATATATTCATTAATTATTACCATTTGAAAGTAGCGTAGTAACGCCACCGAATGTAGCGAAGTAAAAGTACAGTTTTTTCATTAGAAATGTACTTGAGTAAGAGTAAAAAGTACCCATCCTTAAATTTACTCTAAAAGTACTAGTTACCCAAAAAAATTACTCAAGTAAATGTAACGAAGTAAATGTAATTCGTTACTACCCACCTCTGTATTTACAGTAGGTGAACTGAAGTCAAACATCTAACATTATATGAGCACATTAGCACAGACCTCTATGGCTATGTCCACACAAAGCCGGTGCATTCCCTATCCGATCATTTTTTTCCTTGCTCTAAAAAAATAATCCGTAAACACGAAACCACTGAAACCGACTGAAAGCGGTGTAGTATATATGCCGGACCAGTATGGGGTGCTGTAATTCTGCCACGGATATACACTATACACGGAGAAGAAGACTTTGAGCATGCGCATAACCAACGTATGGTGTTGTCCATTATCGCTTGTTGGTCACCACAATTGCATAGAAGCAATAGATTTTGCTGTAATAAAGCTAGTAGGCTTTGTAGCTTCTGTAGCACGAACACAATCACGTAGTCCGCCGTTATTGTTGTTGCTGTTACGTGTGACGCTTCCGACACGTGATGTGATGACGTTTTCGCTTCACAAAATATACGGATTGGCTGTACAGACGAAACCGCAAGGGTGTCGGTTTCAGATTTATCCACTTTAGGACCCCGTTTAAAAAATTTGCGGATTCAGTCTCCCAAAACGCCGGATCCGTGTGGATGAAACGCCAATACGATAACAAATTTATACGTATACAGTGATACGCGTCTCCGTGTAGACAGCCCCTATAGCAGTTCGCACGAATGAAGCGTTGCCGCAGGAAACGCGGGAGTTGAAAAATTGCTGCTGCGTTAACCAATCAGGAGCATGCTCTAGTATTGACGTGATTACAGGAAGCGAGCTGAGTCACAGAAGCCCCTCCCATGACGTGAATTTCCGAGTGAATGTCTCAATGACAAGAATTTCACGCTCGAATGAAGCGAGTAAACTCAAAATGTTCAAGTGGCAAACTAGACGCGGCTGGTGTGAACCCACAGTTAGACAGTAAGTAGTCATCAAGCGTCTAAAATGATCTTTATTTGTATGTTTTCTGAATGGTGTATCGTCCTAAATGATTGGACTAATACAAATGATGAGCGTCCATCCACAATTTTGGTTTCAGTTTAAAAAAATACTGAAATTATTAATACAATTCAGAACTTGATTGATGTTAAAATAGTTAAGAGAGATAAAGTTCGGGTAATGATTGATGTTTATTATTAAGAGCGACAAGACTCGAAAACGATCTTCCTTGCACTGACTGACACATCTGAAACATGCACCAGGCGCACGACCTTGATATATGCACAAATAGACAGAATTACGGTTTTAAAAATATCTGTTTTGACATGAATTCATACAAATATAATCTTTTTAGATCCTTTCATTACAGTAGATCTTAAAGCTGTCTGTGTCTCAATGTCAAGCAAACAATAAAAAAGAAAAAAGTTCAACATATACTGTTTGTTGTTTTAAAAAATATTTAAAGGCGGGGTGCATGATTTTTGAAAAACGAGTACCAAAACACACTTGTAGCCAATCGTTGCCTGGGTTGCGTATGTGTGGGGCGGGTCCATCAAAAGAAGGTCCAGATTCTAATAGGGTAGGAGCGTGTTTGTTTACGTGATTTCAAGTATTAACATTGGCTTTCAGAGATCATGCACCCCGCCTTTACTAGAATGTTTTTATTATTTTTGCTGACTGTTACACTATTAATAAACATTTATTTGCATAAACCATATTTGTCCACGCCCATGCTGATCAAAGTATAAAAAACTTGAAAAGGGTTAAATTAAGGTAAATATAGAACAGATAAAAATGTGCGATTAAGTTGCGATTAATCACAAGTTAACTCACGACAATCATGCGATTAAAGGCGGGGTGCATGATCTCTGAAAGCCAATGTTGACATTTGAAATCACCTAAACAAACACGCCCCTACCCCAATAGAATCTGGACCTTCTTTTGATAGACCCGCCCACACATAGGCAACCCAGGCAACAATGTCGGTTAATAGACACGCCCCTTACTGCTGATTGGCTACAAGTGTGTTTTGGTACTCAACACGACTCCCTTTTTCAAAGTATTTTTCAAAAATCATGCACCCTGCCTTTAATGCAGATTAAATATTTTAATCAATTGCCAGCGCTAAAAATATTTAAAAATACAGTACAGTAGGTACAGTAAATAAACACTGATTGCCTTCATTCCTCATATTATAAAACTAAAAACAATGAATACACATATACTAAAATAAATTAATTTTTTTCACCCGCATTACCATCTTAATTATTTTCGAAAATTTCAATGGACCGTCTTCAATTATTCCTTACAAAACTAACTAACATGCAGCAACTCAGTTTCCCACATTGCAACATTCTCACATAGAATCAAAATTCCTTCACAATCTTTATTAGACAGCATTGCATCATAAAAAAAACTTTAACCAGATCACATCTGGACTGAGTAAAAATGTCTCATGTTTACAGCGAGCATGCATGGATTTCAACCAAAGACATATTTTAAATGTTTTAGCTATATGAGAGTTAAAGATAAAAACTTGGGATGTTTCATTGAGCATTATTATACTGTAAGTCGCTCTACCAAACCACACCAGAATTACTATTACATGCTAGGTAAACAGTAAAAAATCAAAGATTTAAAGCACACCATGATAAAGTACTGTGGCATTTAATTTGGACACATTTCAGTAGTTTAGAGGAGGGGTGAGCGAAAGAGAGATAAAGAGAGAGAGAGACTTCCATGTATAAGAGGCTCTTTCTGAAATACATCCTTCATCAAAGACATTTTTCTCTTTAAAGCCAGCGGGTTCGTGACTGTCCGTGTGCGTTGTAAATCTCTTTCATTGTACAGTATAAATCACATCTCTTTAATACAAAGACAGACAAGGCTTTCAAACAAACATCAATGTTTTACACTTTCTCCCGAAAACGTGAACGACACCTAATCACGATGCCAAGCCATTGCTATGATTGATATGATGCTCTGCATGGCTGCGGATGTTACCATGCCTTGCCAGAGCAAAAGTAATAGTGAGGCTTGGCCTGGCAGGCACCACTAAAACAATTCAGTATGTCATTTCCATCTCTAACCCGTGTCTGGGGGCAGGACTAAAACCAGCGCTGACACTTTAATGATAGGTTGGAGCTGAGTGATTGACAGCCCAGCAGCAGCCAATCATGCAGAAGGAGTGCCCTGTGGGTAAGACAGCGGTGAAGGTACATATTACAACATGCATGATGTCACTATATGCTGTTGACCTTTCACCTGGACAGAAACATAATGAGCAGGAGGGCAGGGTTAAAAGGGCAAACGGGTAAAAAGCACAGGTATTCCCACCAGGTGCTTAACGTTTCCCTGAGGTTGCCATTGTTTTTTTGTGGTTCAAGTATAGTATACTATTTTTCTCCACCATGGCTTATAAACCCATATTTATCTTTTTCTTTCTCTCTCTTTGGTGGCTTGTTTGAAGTACTGTATAATGGTATGGTTTGGTGCTCATGGTGTGCTGGCCTGGTGGTTTGGTCAGAAAACAGTTTGCAGTGGTTTCCAGAGGGCAGCGATCGACGGTCGACTGATTCAGCAAAAACCTCTCGTCTGTCTGTCGCACACATATCCGTTCATGCAGACTTAAAATGAAGTACAAATTATGTTACTCTTTAATGTGTGTTCGTGCAAAAGCAACATGGAGTGTTTTTTCGTGTTAAACAGCACAGATTTAGTGACTGAATCGCTGGCTGGTGTACAGCATGTGTGTTAGTCGCTGGAAACGTTGACTCATTGGTGCGATCACACACATACACAGACATTCATGTCCAATACATCCAATTTCAACAACACATCCAGGCACGATTGCACGGCTTTGAACAGAGCAGTTTCTCATATCAGATAATAATACTACAAAACAGATGCAATCTCTCACAAACACACACACACACACATGTGAGAACAATAAAACCCAACTAGATTTACAACAAACAGCAATACCACGGTACTTTAATAGAGACTGTTGTACTAAATGACTTCCATTACTGTAAACAGCATTGTGTTAGCAACAAAGAGGTCTTGGGTTTGATACCAAGTACTTATAAAAGAAATGTAAAGATTGGATGCAGTGTAAAGGCACGTTGGATAAAAGGGTGATTCTCGCGAAATAAGACTAATGAGGTGTCATGAAACATTTTGATAATAAAACTAAATGTTATCAAAATAAGAAGCATACAGTTACAAACATCTCTTCGTGTACTATTTTGCACATGATTTCAAATAACATCAAAAAGACCAATTTTGTTGTTTTTCCACATTTAAGGGGAACATTTTCATTACCGCAACGTGTCCATGACTGGATTTGGGTTCTTTGACATGGAAATATTTATAATTAAAAAATCTAAAAAATAAAAAGCTTCATTGCATGTTATACTATCAACATTTACAGTAAATTATCATGTGGTGATCATTGGTAAATGTAGAGACAATAATAAGGAATATAAATGTGTCCAAGACCAATTTTCTCATCCTCCGCAACAATTTTCAATCATTGTTTAAGCCCTCAAGGAACTAACATTTAAAAAAAAAATGTTGGAAGGGACATAATTGACTGTGACACTTTTTCTCTCCAGATAAAAGTTAAAATTTTGTTTGTCATGGTACCTAGACAAATTTTTAGTGCTCATTACCGAAACATGAGTTTGTAAATGCATATATTTAATGTAATATCATGTTGCGGTAATGATAGTTTTTTGATAATGATAACCTAAAAAAAATGTAAATAATTCTATAGGAAATATTTTTAAATCCTCTAAAAAAATGCTTATAGTAAGTTCAGACCTTAATCTTATATGTGCAAAAAAATGCTTTTAATGCTGGACAACTTTTCAATCTGGATTTCGTGAGAATCACCAAAAAGCATTGGCCAAATGCATTGCATAAATGTAAAAAAAGAGCTCAGATCCAAAAGCCACTCCGTCAAAAATAAGATAATTATATTGACTGAATGCATTTATCATACATCATTAAATACTTTCACTTCAAATCTGCTTAATCCTGGCCTCAGGCCATTCAGAAATTTAGATTTTTCGGCAAAGTCCTCTAAGTGCGCGAAAAAAGAACTGGACGAACAATGTCACGTTAAGGTGCAAGAGTTTTTTAATATTTACTGAATATATTAGCATAATTTATTCAGAAAGGTTCGTAATGAAGAACTGGATACATTTTTGCATGTACTTAGAGGGTTTTGCACCAAAATACAGTCAAATTTGTCTAATACTAATGAAATGACTAAAGTTACCCTGGACTACAAAACCAGTCATAAGTCGCACAGGTGTATTTGTAGCAATAGCCAACAATACATTGTATGGGTCAAAATGATATTATCCTGTTTATATGCCAAAATCATTAAAGATCATGTTCCATGAAGATATTTTGTTATCTAAAATAAAAATGTTCATCATTGTTAAAGTGAAAACGCATCAAATATTTATGTACCATGGTGCTACATATTAACACAGTTTTTCAAGATACTTTAAAGACTACAGTAAAGTACCTTGGTGGTGCATGTGTAAAAAGCCATGACACCATGTAAAAACACATTTGTACTATTGTACGTTTATATTCTGCTGAAACCATTACTGCAATCCATCAAAATCATAAACTGTAAAACCGTTCATAAATCAAATATATTGTCTGTGTTTCATTAATTGAAGCCATATGATATAGCTGATGACTACATGCACGTATGACACAACATATACATACAAAAGCCTTTCTGTTCTGCCCTATAAGTGAAGTGTGTCTGTAGATTCACTTTAATTCTTTCTGCTGGAGAGAGATGAACGTTTCTGTGGCTTTTGTGGCTAGTTCATAATGTGCTACTGCAGAGAGCGAAAGACAGAGAGAGAGAAAAAAAGAGAGAGACTATTTTATATTCTCTGTATGAGGCCAGTGGAAGGAATGTTAGCTTTCCACAAACCGCTCCAGAATCCAAAAGTTCTTCCCTCGTGTCTGGACCCGCAGGTTTCCTTAAACATCACCTGAATATACCTTGAACATTCAATTATTAATCGCTCATTACTGACTTCACTCCACGTGTCGGGTAACCCAGGTAAAAACCTGCACACATCCGTACGAATTTAACGCATGACTTCATTAGCATTTCCAGGTGTGCACGGTCAAAACGGTGCTGATGTCAGCTTGCTTAAACCTATAAGGGATAAACATCTGATCTGTACACACACACCTACAGTATATGAAAGAGTCAAGCATGTAACCTTTGGCTTACAGCTTAAATGATCCATAACGGGACTACTGGCTTCATCCACAGCATAATGAAAACCTTCTGAAGACTCGAATAGTCTTGACACTGGAAGCTTTCATGTGCTGACCTTTATGGTCCTGCCAAAATACCAAGTATATAAAAGTTTGCAAGCTTTAGAAAAAAGTTAAGTCATTATTAAAATGACAGATTTCCTACGCAGTTTGATGGACATCCCATAGCATTTACTTTGCTATTTTATAGTAACTATGTAAATTTGTGGTAAACTATGATTACTGTACTGGAAAACTGAAAAATCAGACTTCTGGTTCCTGGTTATGACCTCAGGATTTGGATGAAGGTCCAGATGTCTGATCTGCTGTGAACATCACATCATCTCGTGTGATATTTCTGAGAATATGAATATAGATGTTTTTCATCTTTGTACTGTAACAAAGAAACTTTTCTTCTTCTAAAAGATGAAGAGACATCAGCCTCGCTCCCATAAAATCCCATAAAAATGTGTGTGTGTGTGTGTGTGCCATAAACCCCTGGTAGACCCATAAAGCTTTGTTTCAGGGTCATGAATGAGGCACATAGGAAGAGGATGCAATAGAGGTCACCAAACACACATGCAAAATATGAAATGACATCTGCTTTTACCAGAAATACATCCTTTATAATCCCATTTTAAAACACACACTATGAGCAACAATAGCACAAACTGCTTCAATCGGCAACATCATGGCGTAATGCAAAACATCCTTTTCATACATTTTCCCACAAATTCAGCTCTGAATCTCAAACAAACACATAAATGCATGAAACACAAGCCGTTCAGCATACATTTTTTGGGCGATAAATGTAAAATTCGCCTTTGAACGTCTAAACCCGAAACTCTCGCACATTTCTGCAAGGACCGTGTATTTTTCTTCTCTTAATGAAACAGTATTTTATCCCTCTGCTGTTCCACAGAGAGGGGAGGAAAAACATCTGGAACGTATTTTTTCCTTTCCCCCCTTCTTTTCTCCCTCTTTTTCTCCAGAATCAGCAGACATCACAATGACGGCTATAGCTTCCAGATGTGAAAGCAACACAACTCTCCCTTACTCTCTCTCTCATCCTCCAAAATGCAATAAAATAAATAAAACCGTTAATGTTGCTCCATTTGTGGCTTTTCATTCCAAAAACACAAACATCCCACGATGCTTTGCGATCATCTGGATCTGCTGCCGACCGCAGACGCTAAGTGTGCCGCGCTAGTACAGGTATGTAGGGAATGTAATTCTAGAGGCAGCGTCCGGACATGTGTGGGGTTCTTGACAGCCCTTGGGAATCTCGAGACGTTGCAGGAGCGCTCAGAACCCGAGACGGGCCAGACGCACACACACACCTTTACAGTACACACTTACACACATTCTGACCCGCCCAATTAATCACAACAAAGCCTTAGCAAAGCCCAAACATGGCGTCCGTTTAACAGCGCCATGAAAGGGTCCATTCATACGGAGCAGAACAGACAGAAATGCTATACCCCAAAACTTCAACTCTAAAACTCTGGGAACCGGAGATCTAAACGCATGCATGACTGAAACAATGTGGTGCATTTGAGCTGCACGGGTGGTGGGGTGTATCAGGACCAGGTGTAATCCAAAAGATAAACAACTAACTCGATAAAATTTATTCAGATAGACCCTGGCAACCACCCTGAAAGATCCTACGATAGTCAAGTCTTTAGATATAACTAGCAACAGCCGTCATTTCACCAGCATCTAGGTTAATTATTTAGACCCGATATATAACCCACTTAAATTAACTTGGTTTGTAGTTTTTGCCAAAATAACTTGTGGGATGTATGATACTCCAGTTTGATTTCACTTATTTTGTTATTTATTTTAATTTATTCATGGTTAGTCGTCTATTAAATTTTCACTGACAGCCCAAACTTTGCTTTGTTTTAGTCTAGACGCCTGGGCTATCTTTGGACGGCTATTAAACATCTTTTAAAATTGCTTGCTGAGTAAGATCTCTCTGTCAGTAGGTGGGTTTCCAATACCCTTCAAATTGCGCAAACTGAAATAACAAATAGAAAATGCGGCCAATAGAAACACGGCAATTTCGCAACTCCCATATTTCGGTTTTTCAGGCAAATTTGAAAAAAGGAATATATTGCAAAACTGCAACGGAAACAGTTTTTTGCATTTAGAGGTCACCTGACGTAAAAATCACATGATCATTCTTTAAATATGGCACGGTATGTTTGGTTACAGGACAAGACAGAAGAGTTGTGTTCAACTTATTACTAGACAACAAAATGATGTTTTAGTCGCATTACAACGTTTAATGAGCGTCATTTCGCAATCGTTTTTTGTCGACGTTTAGAAAATAACGTTAAAGTTTTGCGCAAATGCAGCAACTGTAATGCTATGTGGGATTTTGTTACCTTTGTTTTTATCTGCAAGGCAAAAATTGCAATTCTGATTGCTTGGTAGAAAAGTGACAGTGATCGGAAGTGTGCGTCTTAAGCTCGATTTATAGTCATGCCTAAGTTCTAGGCCATAGCCTGTGCATAGCCTGACGTGCACCTTGCAATTTTTTTAACAGCGCGTCAGTTCTACACGGATCGCAAGCACTGTGATTGGTCCACCAGAACCCCTCCCGTCAGGTAAAAAAACTGCGTTAAAGGTATTTACGTTTGCAACGGTGAAAACAAAGACGAGCCAAGTTGAGGAGTGATTTAACTCAAACTGCAACAAAAGTCGCTGTTTATTTACTTCCATTATTGCTGGTCTTCTCAAATCATACACAACAAGTTGCTGTTTCTTCTTTGTTTGTGGGTTAACTTGCCAAGCTTCTTCTTCACTGACGGTCGCGCTGCTACTGTGGTTACACGCGTGGATACTGCCTACCAGCGGTCTGCGCGTCTGTTTGCACGTTGACGCGGAAGACGACGCAAAAGTATAAATGAAAACCGACGCAGAACCTACATTACGCCGTAGGACCTACGCACAATTATAACGAGCCCTTTATTGTAACAAAGTTGAAAAAAGTTAAACTTTATGCAAATGCTGAGCGATTTTCGAAAGTGACTACCATTGAAAGTGAAGCAGTGGAGTTTTATCTGTCTTTCATCATTTACTAAGAGGATGGTTAGCAGTCATGCACACTAAAGCATTTACGCCGGTGGTGTTTCCAATGGAAGTGCGCCGCTTTTCAAAAAAAGCCAGCAGTTGGCATTTTTTTTCTGCGCCGAGACTTTGGGTGAAAAGCGCAGCTCGTCAATGTGAGTTCTCACATGGCCATCCAATAAAAGTGGAGGAGGGGCGGGATAAAGCGTTTACGCAGGTGGTCAGCGTATGTTTTCAATTGTTTCCATGGAAGTGTGGTGCTTTTCAAAAAAAGCCAGCAGCTGGTGTTTTTTTCCGCGCTGAGTGCCGAGAGTTGAAAAATATTTAACTTTGGGTAAAAAGCTCAGCTCGTCAATGTCAGTTCTCACATGGCCATCCAATAACAGTGAAGGAGGGTCAGGATAAACATCACAACAACCAAGCGGTTGTTCAGCGACTGATAAACTAAGCATTAGTATCATAGCAACCAAAGCTCTCGGCTGAAATAAGCTGGCAGTCGGCGTCCGCCTGGCTTTTTCAGCCTCGTTTAAAAGCTTTGGTGTGAACACCCCCTTACTCAATTGTTTATAACTGTTGCTAAGACAACCAGAATTAGGAAGACCTCCTAACGATCTCATTCAAAAAGATTGGCGACACAACAACAAACTCACGAAATCACTTTTCATGTCAAAATGGTGTAACATGTATCACACTTTTATACTCTTTTACTCATTCGCAATTTCTCCTTAGTGTGATATGTTTTCCAGATGCTGTATCCTGGGGTGCAACACTATAAACCTCTGGGGTGGTCATAATCTAAAGGTCACCACCCACAGCATTTCACCTTTAACCTCTGACCCTCTGACCTCATCTCCTGTAGGTCTGCTGTCTTTAGCTACCATAACTCAGCTCATTTTTACACTTTCCCTTGCTTTAGTAGACACACACGAACATACATAGTTGATTCATTTTAGCGAGTCGAATCATTTGGATGATTCATTTCAATGATTCAATACATTTTCAGCTATCTTACTGATGAAAAATAATAATACTTCTGTTTATCAGTAAAAAGAGGTTCTCAGCTTCACAACACAACTAGTTAAATAATGCTTTCTATTATTATTTTATTTTTATAAACCTTTGCATTTTTTACATTTATGCATTTGGTAGATGCTTTTATCCAAAGCGACTTACAGTGCATTACAAGGTGTACAAGTATGTGTGTTTCCTGGATTCGAACCCATGGCCTTTTGCACTGCTAACACAATAATGTACCACTAAGCTAAACATGAGTGTAAGCATTGTTTTTTTCTCACATAAAGTTCTAACAATTGAGCAATTAATTCATTCTGCTAACTGATTCAAAAGAATCACTGAAAAAGAATCAGACATCAAACGATTCATTTATTAATCACTTGTCTCTGACTGCATAACATAGCAACTACAATTAACTTCATGTCTGGTTTTACACAACAGACATGTGATTTGAGTAAAGGTTGGGTCAACGTGTCTGGGTCAAAATAAGACACATTGTCTTATTTTAATTGTGTGTGAATAAAACTTTAAGGTTTTTACCAACTATCTCCCTCCCAGATGTGGGTTTAGATTGAAGGGAGAAACAAAGCACTTTAAATCATAAAACACTGCAAACACATGCTATAAACTCCAAACCACACAAACCAAAAGAAACAGTGCTGTCTAATGCTGTACACAATGTACAACGTCTCTGTCCCAAATCTGGACCTCCAACACATTGAGGGCAGAACCAGGCCTGAGCGCCGCTCTGTTACGTAACAACCATCAATTTACATCTGCTGACACGGTAACTATCGAACCAACATCTAAACTGAGATTTCTGTGACTTCTGAAAGCATTTTATGTGATTTACTGTAAAACCAAATCGCACTTTGCTTCCAGGCTACCCTCGCTGAGACTGCATCCCAACTCGCATATTTTTGACAAGTACGTACTGCTGGAAAGTTTATAATCTTTAGGGTGAAGTATGCCTGTACAGCAGTATTGCGAAATACAATGTTATAAAATTATGCTTTCAAAGGGACTCCACCAAAGCCCTAGCAAGTTATGGGCAATATTCTCTGCAAAAGCATGGTCAGATGCATACTAAAAATCAGATACAGTATCAGCAAACCTCTTGAATAATATCTCTAGCATACTATTTAGGGATGCACGGATACAAATAATCTGTGCCGATACCGATACATATTGACGGCTGATCCAATTTTGTTATCATCGTCACCCAATTCAAAACAATTCGACAAAAAATACATTTTAAAGTTCTGATCCATTCAATTGGCCAGTGTCTGATAGCTTTTATCAGCCAATATCGATTATGAGTCAATAAATCGGTGCATAATTTTACATACTAATCATAGTTAGGGTTGCAAAGGGGCATCATGTTTCCGTTAAATTTCTGGAAATTTTCAATGGGAACTTCATCTGGGGAATTTATGGAAAATATTTGGAAATTTGGAGAAATTCATAATAAATTATATCATATACACTCATAAATAAACATTATGTTCGGTCATAAGCAGACATCCATGCATGTAATATAAATTTTAAAGGGGACAGAGAATGAAAAAACATTTTTACCTTGTCTATGTTGAATAATGGCAGTCTACCCACATTCACAAACATATAAAAAGTGCTAGACATGCTAAACATCTCAGTCTCATAGAAATTCCTCTTTTAGAAATGTCAACCAGAAAACAGCCCAATCTGAAAAACTGATGCTTATGACATCACAGGCATCTAACTGCCCCTCCACTTTAAAATAATTGGCTAAATTTTTTGAGTGGCAGCAAAGTCAGCCAATCAGTAATGAGATTGCAAGTTAAGCCAGTAGGGGGAGCCAAAAAGGTGCAAAACCACTTGTTTAAAATCACCCACCCTAATAGAGCTATCTGAGAGAGGTTTTTAGGAAGTTTCTAAGGCATTACAGACCCAAACAAAACATTTTTTGTCTACATGTCACATCACAGAACAAGGATAAATACCCCGTTCAATCATTCTATGTCACCTTTAAAGAATCCTGATACTTACGCTCACCAAGCCGTGGATTTATTTGATCAAAAATCCTTCAGAAATAATTTTAATATGAATGATTTCTGAAGGATTTTTAATCAAGTAAATGCATGGTTGATAGACTTTAAGATACTTTTTGTTGCAAAAACATTAAAAATTGTAATGTGTCCAAATTTTGCGTGGCATGTTTTGGAAAAATGCAAGTACATGCAGGGGGTGTGGCCTCAATGGCCCTTTGGTAAGAAGTGTGCTGTGTGCATGTGAAATTGCATTAAATTATGCTGCAAGATTTTTTTAAACTACATTTAAGTTCCCTGTTATACCGTAACTGTGCATTTTTTTTCAAATTCCCAATTTATTCCCATTAATTCCAATATATTTCCGTTAATTCCCAAACATATATTCCCGTTAATTCCAATGTGTTTCCAGCCTTAAAAATTTTGCAACCCTTATCATAACAATAATTAAAAATCCACTAAATATAGTACTGCACCCGGGAGACATACGGTTATCAATGTCTTAACATTTGAAACGCACTTATCATATGTTTATAAAAAGATTTGGGATTCAGTCTGATTGTGAGGGAAACCCGTCATTCTCCAACTGTTGGAACTAAATGTGAACCTTTTAATACTCTGAAGAAAACACCACTTCTCCAGTTAATGGACCTTCGGAGCCAAAGGCAACATGAATTTGATTTCTGTGTTATCCTCAAAACGACTCTGAAGCTCTGGATGAAGAGCGATTAGGAAAACACATCTTGTTCTCATTACAAGAAAGAAATTTTTTGAAATGCTCCAAGGGTGTGAAAGTTTGGCTTCAACGTTTGGGTTTAGGTATGTCCACGATAATAACAAAGAGTAACCAAAAACAGAGAAAACACATGTGGGCAATAAACTATCGTTACAACACGCCATTTGTTTAAAAAGAATCTATTTACTCCCAGGAGTCAAGCACACCCAATGGCCTGAATGACTGTGGATGGTCCACAGAACGCGTTCGTAAAAACTCATAAAAGGGAGTAATAAAGGAGAATAACCCTGGAAAGGAAGTGTAGCTGCGACCCTGTCAGCCATTTTTATTTTGCAAGCTGCTTCTGTGTAATCCGTCTCATCGCTTCCCACAATGCACTACTCAGCACCAAAAAAGTTCCTGATTACACGTCACCCTTCACCAGCGGATGTCATTCGGCTTTGCCCCTCCTCTTAGATTACATCATTATTAGATCACATGGAAACAGAGAGAGCTGCTGACTTAATCAAATTCAAAGCTCTCCAAAGTTTATCCTTGAAAACTTGCAATAAATCAAATCCACCATCTTTTCTGCATTACCACACAACACATGTACTCTCATAATGCCTTGACCGAGGGAGCATTCAGAAACGAAATGAAATGCACTACACAGAGATCGCAGCTGAAGACAGAGCCCACATTATTTTGAGGTATTGTGAAGGAAACCAAAGAGTCTCGTTTTAAATCAACGTGACTTTAATGAGCATTCGTTCATCTTAAACTTACTCTAATGAGCTTAATAACAGATGTTTTAGATTTAACATCATTAAATACATCACTGCAATCAGTTCAGCCTCTTTTCATTTTAACCAAAAGTGTCAGCAGCACGTATTTGTGAGACACTTTAAACTCGACAGATGACAAAATAAACAGCTGGTAAATTCTTACCAAGAAATTTGGAGGTATGGGGCTTGAGTCAGTTCTTAAAGGGATAGATCACACAAAAATTTAAGTTTGTGTTGTAACAAACCTGTATTAATTTCTTTGTTCTGCTGAACCTAAAGATATTTTGAGCAATGTTCGTAACCAAACCGTTTTTAAGCACCATTTACTTCCACAGTAGTAATTTTTCAATGGTGCTTTTGTTTTCTGCTTCATTACAAATAGCTTCCTTTCAAGGTTTCAAAGTTTTATCAGAACAAAGAAATTTGGGGTGAGGGTGAGAAAATTATTTTGGGTGAACTGTCCCTTTAAATTATTCTTGAGAAATTCAAAATCTTCAGATCAAAATGTTATTACATAAAGTAGCTGATTTTTTTAAAGGGGACATATCATGAAAATCTAACGTTAAGTGCTATTATTGGTTCCTTAGTGCTTCTATAAACCTAGAAAATGTAAACAAAAACAGTAACTTCGTTTTGGTAAACCATTCTCTCCAAGCATGTGAAGAAATAGCTAATTGAAATTCGATTCCCCTTGTGATGTCAAAAGGGGATCTTATTATAATAATACCGCCCCTAATTCGGCAACTATCCAATCGTAGCACTGCCATTTAGTGCAGAGAGAGAGAGAGAGAGAGAGAGAATAATTCACAGCACAATTGAGTTTTAATTTCAACAAACGACCATCATGGTGATTAGTGTTTGCATTTCATCAGCTCATTTGCATTTTAAAGGACACACCCAAAAACATTTTTGCTCACACCTACAAAGTGGCAAATTTAACATGTAATAAATTATTTACAACATGGTATTTTGAAGTAAAACTTATGTACTCTGGGGACACCAAAGATTTATTTTACATCTCTAAAAAGTCCTGTGAAATGTCCCCTTTAAAGAACAGGAGAATGAACATGATTGTGGCACTTGCATGTGCTTCTACTATGACATTAAACAAAATTTTAAATTAAAGACTATTTATTAGTAAAACAAGGTATGCATTTGCCAAATTAGGCCTATATTTAATATTTTCGATATATGAGTACGTTCTTAAAAAGTTAATGAACTGACAATGTGTTATTATTAAAATAACTACTTTAAATAATTTCATTACTGTAATGAGCAGCCAAATGGCCATGACCAGACATGAAGCTAATCGCACACCGAGCAGAATATCCAACCCACCTCCCCTCCCTCTCTCTTTTTCTCTTTCTCTCACTCACCCTCCCTCCAGCCTAAGGAGAGAGAGAGAGAGAGAAAGAGGGCGAGAGAGAGAGAGTACTCCCTGGGATAGGCTGGAGAGCCGAGGAAGATGAGCGATTGTATCCCATCTGTTTTGTCTTTGTGATACTGTACAAATCACAGATTCACATTTACACTATCAAGAAAACATTATAATGATGGAACACCAAAACCAGATGTTAACCTTAAAATGTTTACTTTTCAATTTGCTGAGTAGAAAAAAAACTTCTTAAAGCACATAGCGTATGGCATTCACATGTACATTCACTTTACCAGATGTTATACAGTTGATAAGTGTGCAATGCTTATAAACTAGTGAATGCATAAGAGTTCAAGTAAATAGTATAAAAACTATACACTGCAACGTTCATTCGGTTTACAGGATAATTACAAGTTTCACCCCTTGCATCTTTGATCTAGAGAGGACGTGTGGCGACTCCACCCGACCCACTGATGTTCTCCATTAAAGCACACAAGGAGTCGAGACCCTTCGGAGAGAGGCATTCACATTTATTTATCTCTTATTCTTATCATGTGAATCACCAAACTATCAGGACTGAGGCGAGGTGGGCTGGTGGGATGCTTGCGTTTGTACGTGCCTATGGAAAACTGAACACAGCGTTCTCTCTCTCTCTCTCTCTCTCTCTCTCTCTCTCTCTCGTGTGTTTCTCATCTGTGTCCTGCATATTTTTCCAATTACGTTCTGCAGTCAGCACGCCTGCTGGAGAAAGCTTCCTTCTGCCAGATGTCTTAAGGAAGAGCATCTCAGGCGTTTAAAAACATCTAAAAGTATAAAACAGTTACGCCTGATGTTCAGACACTTCACACATCGGCACTGATCAAAAGAGACGGGATGTCACAAGAGAACCGTGTAAAGTTCCACAAACTGTGTCTAGTTTTTTAGGTAACTACAAAGGTGCACCCCAATGTTACAGAAGAACCTATATTGGCTTTAACATCTGAAAAAACCTTTTGTTACACAAAAGGTGGTGAACAAAAGGATCTTCAGATTATATTAAAGAAATGGTTCTTTAAAGAACCAAAAAATGGTTCCTTTATGCCTATCAAGAACCTTTTAAGAACCTTTATTTCTAAAAATGTGTATAGTGGTGCACAAAAACCAATACGCTGAAGAACAAGCATAACATCAGGAAGAGTTTAACCTCCATACAGCCAACTAGGAACCTCACGAAATCCTGCAGAGCTGCACAAAACTTTTTTACGGATTTTTTTGGGCTGTGCACTGCACCAAACCTGGACTTTATTGACAAATTTGCACAACAATAGTTGAGTATAGGCTACTACTATATGCACCGCCTTTACATCGATAGCGATCCGTGACGCTCTGATCCCAAACGTAAAGCTGCGTGCACGGGAAAACTTCCCGGTTCCGCTATTCCCTGCTCATCCTAACTCGATTTCATGTATTCACAAAAAAAGTCTCAATACTTTTTGTTTTTGCAATCCAGGCCCCCCTTCCCCTGTTCCGTACACCCCAGCTCCGGGACACCGGAGAGACCGTGCAAGACGCTCGCGCGCAGTCCCGGTTTCGCGCGGCCCGCGTCAACACAAAGATACAAAGTAACAATCCATGCAGATCTGATCGCCGCTGAGCTGCGCTCGCTCGGGAGGTGACAAACGTCAGTAACACAACGAGTACCGACAGTCGCAACTCCTTAAACCTCCTCTTTACTTTCCATCTTATAGGTGTATCCATGACCACCCGTCCACACCACGCGTGGATCGACAGAGCTCGGATGATATTTATGACAACTGCTTTATATCAGGACACAACCGGTAAGCCAAAAGTCCCAAAAGAGAGCAAGAGAGGGGAACGTGGAGGTACAGAGCCTCTCATGCAGCCATAACTGAATAAAGTCCTGCGGGAAACTTCATAGGATGGATGGATGGACGGATGGATGGGGCAGCCTCCTCTCTTCCCGTCGTTCCCGTGTATTCTTGCCTGCGGTGCGCTGCTTCTCTCTCTCTCTCTCTCTCTCTCTCTCTCTCTCTCTCTCTCTCTCTCTCTCTCTCCAGCTGCGGTGATGCCCCCGTCACTGAAACTGCACCGAGCCAAAGTGGAAACAAACTTCATTCGCACTGGCCGTCAGTCAGGAGGAGCGCAGCCCATCTGAGAGAGGATCCAAAAATGCGCGGCTCCTGATTGGTTAGTGCTAGAAGAGGGAGGCCCGTTTGTACAGTGAGGCCTTTTCTTTTTTGTCTGCTACTTTGTGTATTGTTCATTTTGAGGCTTTGACTCATCTTTAGTTTCTAAGAATAGGTGACAAAGTTTTTTTTAGGGACATCAGAGAGCAAAAGGTGTTCTTGTAGCTTAGTAGGTACAATGTAAAAAGTATAAGTTGGATCAACTTAAAAATTACTTCAGTTAGTAACACCTAAAAATGGGAAGTTTTTTAACTTCAATTTTCTTACTTCAAGTTGAAAATGTTTCAACGGTTTAGGTGTTACCAACTGAAGTAAGTTTTTTAGATTTTGAAAGCTTTAATTTTACAGTGATAGTAGTCGTAGAGCATTGCGCTTGCAACACAAAGATCGTGGGTTTAATCAGGAACACACGCTACTGATTAAATTTGATTTACTTGAATGCACCGTAAGTTGCTTTGGATACGTGTATGTCAAAAGTAATTTATATTGGTATAGCCTTGAGTTTGCAACACAAACCCATTTTTTTCACATTTAAGGGGAAAATGTTCATTACCGCAACGTGTCCATGACTGAATTTTGGTTCTTTGACATGGAAATATTTATTTATAAAATAAAAAGCTTCAGTGCATGTTATACTATAAACATTTACAGTAAAGAAACATTTGTTTTTGGTGATCATTGGTAAATGTAGAGACAATATAATAAGGAATATAAATGTGTCCAAGAAAAATTTTCTCATCCTCCGCAACAATTTTCAATCATTGTTTAAGCCCTCAAGGACATTTTCAAAAAAACATTTGTTGCAAGGGACATAATTGACTGTGACACTCAAGATGGCTACCAGGTAAGGAGTTCTTATTTTTTCTCTCCAGAAAAAAATTAAAATTTTGTTTGTGATAGTAGACAACTTTTTAGTTCTCATTACGGAAACATGAGTTTGTAAATGCATATATTTAATGTAATATCATGTTGCGGTGATGATAATTTTTTTAATGATAATCTAAAAAAATTTAAATAATTTTATAGGAAATATTTTTTAAATCCTCTAAAAATAATGGTTATATTAAGTTCAGACCTTAATCTTATTAGTGCAAAAAAATTTGGCTTCAATGGCTTTTAAAAAAAAATCTGATGCTGGACACCTTTTAAGTCTGGATTTCGTGAGAATCACCCATATTGGGTTTGATTCATAAAGAACACACAAATTGAAAAATGCATACATTGAATGCAGTGTGAGTCACTTTGAATTAAAGCATACAATGTGCATTTGACCCGTTTAATGATTTTTAGTGATGACACATCATTTTACAGAACAAGAAAAATTGTTTTGTTTCATAAATAATTATCCCAAAAATAAGTAAAATATGTATATTTCATATATATAATGTAAATAATTGTTTATATTTGAAATTATTTTTAATAACATCTTCATAATGTACACTGTAAAAAAATGCAGCATCCGGTTAAAACGACTTACAAAGTCAATTTAACCTACTATTTAAAGTTTTGACTTAAAAAAGTTGACATAACTTATAAAAACAAGTAAAAAATTTGTATATAAAAATATATGTTGATTTGACAAAAATGCTGCATTTTTTACAGTGTACTGCTATGTAAACTTCTGGCATATTAAGAGTTAAACAGAAACAGTGCTCTGCACGGGAGCCGAGGGTTATATTGAGTTGTACCTAAAATTAAAGTTTGTAAACTATTTTGAGTCTGAAAGGATTCAGGACTTCTGACGCACACGACAGCTGAAGCAAAGAAGGCCATTGAGGTCATGACCTTGTGACACGAGTCTGAATGTAAACAGGGAATGACAATTCTGTCCATGTTATACGTAAAACAAAATTAAGAAATGTTCACATCCATTCAAAATCAATCAAACACAACAGATGATGATCAAGACATCTGCAGGTAAAACATCTACAGTAGGCCATGTTTGAAAAGAAAACCAGTTTACAGTGTTACAATACCAGTATACAATACCTAATACTTTCTTATGTTGCCTGTAAGTGTATGACATCATAAAGGTGACATCAAATTGTAGTTCAGCACAGGTTTACTGCTAAAAGATCTTCCTCCAGGTTAGACATGTTTTAGGGGTGATGTATCACTCCACCTCAGGTTACCTCAGAGGGAATTTGAAGAATGCAGCTTCTTTTGTGCAGGGTGTCACTGAACCAGCGGGGGGCAAACACTCCTGTATGAGCCCTTAAAAAAGACACACAGGGTTAAACATAAGACACATCAAGCAATGAAATCAGAGTAAACTGGCTTGGGTAAATAACCTGTTTAGAAAGTGCAACATGGAGCTCAGTAAGGACCTCAGTTAGGAAAGACAGAAAATGTAATGGCTGAAAAGGGTTTGTTTGATGGGCTGTACTATAATACATACCTGAGAATACTCTACGTGTTTAAACATCCTTCTGACACCTGAACACCTGCAATAAAAAGATTAAGAAAGGGCCATCAACTGGTAGCCGCACATTTGCATACAAACATATTTATCAACACACTAGTCCTAAAAAAGTAAAAATCTTTGTATAACTCATTACAATCTGTTTTCTTTGTTAATTTTTGTTACCACTCAATTTTAATCAATGCAAAGAAAATGTTTTGAAAATAATTTTTTAAAGGCCTGGTTTCACAGAGATGGTTTACATTAGGGTAAAGCGGTAAACTGGTAACGCTTTTATGCGGTTTGGCAGCTATTCATTTACACAACAATTGCATTTCGGGGTCGTGAAAACGCAAACTTTTGAAGTTTCAAAGTGGACGTTTTTGAAAAGGTCCAGTGTTGGGGAAAGTTACTTTTAAAAGTAATGCATTACAATATTAAATTACTCCCCCAAAAAGTAACTAATAGTACTTAATAGTTACTTATGCATTACTTTTTCTTAAGGTACATTCACATTATAAGCAACTTTGTCACTGTGTGTCGCTCGTCTCTTGCAAAAGAGGCGTTTCTATATCTGGTTGTCATAAACAAATGAGTAACTGACAAGAGATGGATGACGTGAACTCCCCTGCTTCGTTCTCATTGGTAGTCGCTCTCGAAAGTCACTCATAATGCTGCAGGCGCACACACATAGAGCGCGTTATTCTACGTGACTACGTTCAGTTTAATCTAGTACATTCTTTTTTATCTAGTTAATTAAACTGAAAAGTAACTTGCATTATTTTCTTTTAAAAAGTAACTCAATATTAATCAGTCCTTCCAGAAAAACGCAGTTTTTTTGTGATTGTTGCGGGCAAAAATCCTCGATTTTGCGGCACGTTTTCTTAAAAATGCGATGGAATATGCTGGATACTTATGCAATTTATGCGATGGAATTGCGAGAATTTGCAAAAATTGCGGAACTTGCAAAAACTGCAATGATGTTCACGTCACATAATCGCGTCACTTCATAACGTTCCCATGGCAATAGAGGACACGGCTGCGCTTTTGGGAAGTAAATGCAACATTTTTCAACTTTCTGCTAATATATATGTGACTTTTTGCTACGAAAATGCTGAGATTATGAAATCATGCAAGCCCCGCATATTTTGTGCGCGGAAATATGTAATTAATGCGGTGAAAGTGCGTCGTATTGGGAAAAAATGCAGCCCCGCATAAATATGCGGACTTTGGCTGATTATGCAATATATCGCGCGATCGCACAATCGGACTTTGGTTGATTATGCGTGTAGTAATTAACATACCTCGTGTCGTTTTTCTTTCTTTACAAAGTAACATCACCATCTACTGGCATGGGACGTGTAATACTATTGAGATATTACAGATCTGTGTAAACGCGGATCTTTTTGACAGCGTTGTGGTGTGTACGTGAAATCGTTCAAAAAAGGATAAACTTTTCAGTTTTTTTACTAGTTCTTTGTTGTGTAAAAATAATATTTGATTGTAGTATTTGGTGACATACAATGTGTTCGTGTGGTTTATGGTTTTAAAAACACATTATTTTCCACATAACATACATAATTCATCCTCTATGCCCTGCCTTTGATTTCAACAAAGCTTATCTTTCTCAAAAGCGTGGTGTGCATCGATTCGCCAGCTATCCAGTGAGTTGTGATTGGCTGAATACCTCAAGTGTGTGACAGAGGTGTGACGGAAATGTGACGCTTCTTACCATATTTAAAATATCAGATCCCATTAGGAGTTAATATCTTTAATACTTTATCAATAGAGCCTGAATCTGATCCAGCGAATGCAGATGACCAAGTTGATTGATTAACTTTGTCAGAGCGAATTGAGTTTATATTAGTAACATATTAGTAAGGTAAGGATACTATGCGCTATTTGCAGATAGTTGGACGCTTGAACATTTTGAGTTTACTCGCCTCATTCGCATGTGAAAGTCGCGCGTAAAATTCTTGTCATCCGAGACATTCATGCGGTAAATCGGGTCATGGGAGGGGCTTCTGCGACTCCACCTACTACCTGTAATCACGTCACTACTAGAGCAAGCTCCTGATTGGTTAACGCAGCGCGAATATCCGCAAAAGTTTCGATTTTTCAACTTGCGCATTTCCCATGCGTTCCGCGCCATTCACACCGCCTCATTTGTGCATACCACACCGCAGGATGCCTATTGCGTCTTTGCATTAACTTAACATGTAAATCACTTGCGCTTGCCACCTCTTCCGCGTCTGGTGTGAATGCCACATAAGATATAAATCCTTGCATTCACTGTAGTCCCAGAAAAGTGATTTCAGTTGATAACTCGCATCATCGTATACTTTTGGATTTGTAACTTTGCAGATCATTAAAGGGGGGGTTTAATGGTATTTCAAGCATTCTGACTTATTAACACAGTTATAGAGTTGTTTCCTCATGCTAAACGTAGGCAAAGTGTCAAAACCGCAGTTGGGCGTGTTTCAGAGTATTTCTGTGCCGAATGCACTTCGCCAGGGTTCGTACAAGTTTCGGCTAGTTTTTTTCGATTACAGTTCTAACTGACGTTTCAGGGGTTTTTGATACGTATCACTTCTTTATATGGGCTTCCGCCGGAAAACTTCCCCCGGAAAACCCCGCCCAGCCGTCAGTCAGCGGGAGACGCTAGAGCTTGCTAACAGCTTATCACGCCACTCAGCTTTGTTTAATTTCAAAAGTCAACAATGGCACAAGAAGAAGTGTGTTTTTGGATGTAAGGAGAAGACATCCAGCCTTATGGAAACAATGGATATAGTTTATTATCCGGATTAGCAGCGGAGTTTTGCGTGTGTGTTTGATGCAGTGGATTTTCAGAACCGGGTCATGACGAGTTACACGTGGTAAGTAAGACTTCTGTCTTATGTTGGAAATAGGCGCGTGCATATTATATAAATGACACGAACATGTAGTGAATCATAAGTTAAAACAGTGTTGTATAGTGTTGCATGACTCGTACTCGCTCCTCCTGCGGGAGTAACTCCTCCTTCTTCATTTTTTCGTACGTTATCGGAAAGATTCGGTAAAGCTAATCTTTCTTTTATAAATCTGATTAAACTAAAGACTCTTCAGAGATATAAAGGATTTCATACTACTCTATAGGTACTCCAGATTAACATCAGAAATGCAGAAACAGCGTGTGTTACGTGAGCTTTAACACACACCAAAAGAAATGTTAAATCATAAAAAGGAAAATAGGTGCCCTTTAATTAAGACATTTTAGTAGCTTTTATAAATGTGCCGACGAAAAAACAATGGCACTGATACATTTTAAGAAATGTCAGGGCAAGATGTTTTCAGTTAAGCATGTCAAACATGCATTTAAGTCTAGGACTCGGCTTAAGCCCCGTCTGTGAAACCGGGCCAAATTCTACTAAGCCCCATCCCAATGTTATTCTTCACATTGATCATGATTGGGGCAAATGCTCTACTCTGATTGGTGGAAATAATTACAAAGTGTATTAAACTTATTTTGTGGTTGTGGTTAAACAACAGATGTTCGAAGAGGAAAACAAAATAATCAAGGAAAATTGGGATTCTCAGAGAGAAGTTTTATAATGTATATATGAAAATGATCATTATCAAGTAATCGGTCATTTGAGAGTGAGTTTATGTCGATGATTAAAGAACTGAGAACCTTTCCCGTATATAATGTTTCTCTCTCCATCACAGAGACCTCAGCAACATGTGCTCATGACAACAGCAATTTCCAATTATGAATAGAAGACAGTTATTAAACATGGCTAAACGCCAGTACTGTACACAACTCATAAATGTAAACAGCATTCATCACTGGAGTCAATCCAGCTGCAACATTTGTTACTTTAGCAGCAATCGTTTGCTAGGATAATAACTTGGGCTTTTTGCCTATGTCTGTCTTTTCCAGAAGAACACAAAATGCTTTTTTTGGGGTGAAAGAGCTACTTTATCCAATTTATATCCTCTGGGATTCAAGAGATAAATTCCAATTGGAAGAATTTAAACACGCTCTGAAAGACATGTTGCACACATATGGGCCTGTGTCAAAAGATGGTAAATCTGCAGTAAATTATTTTCCACCAAGCTATTAAGTTTTCCCTTTGAATCATTTGAAGCATCTTGGAGAAGCTACTATAGAGCTGTCAAGCTAAATGTTTGAAAAGTATTCAGCTAGTGAACTACAATTAAAGATTCTGTTCTTTCTGTGTTTTTGAAGCTTTGATTGTGTTTACAGTGCGCAATATAACGTTTGTTCATGTTTCACATATAAAAAAACACTGCATTTTTCACACAATTTACTTATCTCTATAGCGCTGTTTTCATTGTCCTAAGAATGGGCTGATGTCTTCCTTGTGAAGTCCCTCCTTCAGAAATACGTTACGAGTTCTGATTGTGGAGTTTGTTTAGTGTGTTGTGATTCGACAGCAGCTAGCTTAGCAGTGCCGTTTTAGCTTAGCTGCGACTGACGTATTCCTGTGGGCGGAGTTTAGTCAAAAAACTCTTATATTGACGTCATTCAACCGAGAAGTAGAGGCCTGTAGTCCAAACCAGTCATTCGCTGTACGCTTTAAAAGGGGAATTCTGTTAAAGAAAATATATCACCTGGCAGTAAACTTTGAGCTTTATCATTTTGCATGTATTATTTATGCAACATAACACACTAACTAAAGTTTAAAAATTGGGTTCAGGAAGAACGTGACCTTTAAATCGACAGTCAAAGTATTGGTTCCAAAGGACAGTTTGGGTAGCAAAGGCAAACCCACAGGTTGCATCCTGAATATTAAACACTGTAAAAAATTGTTGGTTCAACTCAAAAAAGTAAGTTACCTGGTTGCCTTAAAATTTTGAGTTCATTCAACTTAAAGATATTAGTTACCTTAGAGTTGCATAAAACTTACAACAAAAACTTAAAAAACTAATTTGTATTATTTAAGATATATATATATATATATATATATATTTAAGTTAAATTAACTAAATTTTATGGCAACCAGGTAACTTACTTCTCTTAATTCTCTCTCTCTTTCTCTCTCTCTCTCTCTCTCTCTCTCTCTCTCTCTCTCTCTCTCTCTCTCTCTCTCTCTCTCTCTCAAAAACACACACCAGCATCATCGCTTTAATGCAAAATTAGCTTTACCTTCGTGCGTGCGTTGTCGATCAAGCCTGTTGTCCTCTGTGCTTTGTTGTAAGTTCCCAACGTAAAAAATCCAGTAGAATCAGTAAAAGAATCAGTGTTTTCCAGGCTTGCGGTATGTGGCGGCACATTCGCGATGCGTACGTCCACATGCATGGCATTTTTGCAACTTAAATGAGGCTGAGTGTAGCGCGCCGACTTACCGTCACGGGTGTTTGAGCAAAAACTGTCATGTGGTACAGAGGTAGTGATAATCGTGATGTGCAACCATCTATTTGTGGTGGTCAATTTTGATGAATTTTGATAAATGGTGGACTGAGAAGTAAATTAATGTATGGGGATGTATAATATAGGCAAATATAACGACACGCCTAGAAACTCTCCCACTCTTAAGTGGTACTAAACTTGATGGGAAAGCTAACCAAGCCAAAGTGAGCTGACACAAACTGACCCATAGGGTCCTATGCAATGGAAAAGCGACATAGATCTGAAAACCTGAGGTCCGCCTCAAGACTGAGCGGGTTTGGGTCCTTTTCCAACTAGGGTTGTGCCGATAGACGATAGTATCGTGTATCGACGATCTTCAGACGTATCGCCATTGGCAGGCTTTCGTGGCGATAGTCATGACGATAGTTGGCGAATGGTTATTATTATTATTATCATCATCATAGTTTTACATTAACATCCACATTGCATGCTTTTCCTCGCATGAGGGTTTGTGGGCTTCACTTTACGCGGAGAGCTTGTAAAGAGAGAATTCCTTTTTGCACGTACCTGCACTTAATGCGCGCGTCTTGGACTCCTTCTAGCACTAAATCCAGCGCCCCGCGTCATTAGCAGCTGCGCTTCTCTCTGTCTCACGTGCACGCGCTCTGGCGTCTATCCGAAGTCTAAACATAAACTAAACTGTAATCCTTATGTATTTGTTCAGTTTAATGCGTTTCATGCGAGCTGAGGCAAACTTTACTTTTTGTTTAAAATATGACCCGCTGCATATTGGCGCCTCTCTCGCGTACGTGCAGAGAGAGCTTGCGCTGTCCGAAGTCAGATCAGGTATAATCCTGTTTATGATATGCATTTCAATGAGTTGTAGCAACAGGTCCCCCGTGTTTAAAATATGATTGTGTTTAAAATATGATCGCGTTCCGCTGGACCAGTGTGTTTAAAAAGGCACCTCATGAGAGCACCACTGCTTGACACGTGTAGTCTTCTGCAACAGCACTAAACACATGCATTGAATTGTTTGTATGTATGTGCGCGCACGTGTGTGTGTGTGTGTGTGTGTGTGTGTGTGTGTGTGTTTTACAGTTATTAAGTAATCATTTTTAGGGTTTTAATGAAGCGCTCGCATTAATGGCATCAGTTGTAAGAAGGTTGCGGTCATGACCGTGTTGATCTTGTTCTTTTTTGTCCACCCATCAAGTGACTTGTTAAAATGAGTAAAAAAATTAACAAATAAAAAATGAGTAAACTACTGCCACGCCCCCCGATACTATCGTGTATCGCCGATCTCACAGGCTGACGATAGGACGATCTCAAAATAGGGCATATCGCCCAACACTATTTCCAACCCCTCCTCTTTTTGTCAAAAGCACTTGCAGCATTGTGTGGCTGGCGGTTAATTTTTGTTGGGACAGACCTATCAATCAATTTTGAATGCACATTTAAGCCGTTACCTTGGTGTTGTTGTCAGATAACAAATGAAAATAAATGGAGCAGTGGGCCAAATTCGTTGCGAGGCCACCGGGGTTTCTTTCTGTATGACTGGTGCGTGTTTGTGCCGTTTACATTTGGGTTAAAAAATCAGCACTGGTTCGGGTTTAATTTAAATTTGGGTCAAATTTTTGCGGGTTTGTCTCAGGTCGGGACTTTCTTTAAAAAAAAATATTTGTGCATGTCGGGTTTGGGTAAAAAGTGATCAGGGTCATATCGGGTGGGGTACTTTGGACCCGACAAGACCTCTAACACACACAAAGCACATAATACTTTGATATCCCCATCTGTTGCATTGAGAACATGTAGAAGATAAAATGTTGCCAAAAGAACTGAGAGAAAAATAGTGATGGACATATTGGCTAACAGAGCAGAACATCAGAGGTTCAGACTGCACTTTTCCCTCGGGTGTCCATCAGTCAATCTATACAGATAACAAATAGGTGCTTTTCCATGAAGAGTCTAAAACAAAATGCTAATTTACAAGAAAACATGTCAGACACACTTACAGTAAGGTCACCAGATGTCCCAGTTTTTTCAAGAACAGTCACAAATGTTGGTGTTATGTCCTCCACAAACACAGAACAATAAAAAGACAAAAAGATTCAAAAAGGTTTTGTCCCCGTTTTTAAAGAAAATAACAAATAAGATTTTAATTATATAGGAAATGTCCCCACATTTCATTTTAAAAATCACCTTAACTTAAGGTTTTGAACCTTTAATTAAAGAATTAACCCATTGATATTTGATCCAGATTTTCATACATTTCCAATCCTGGAAACATGCTTCCAAGCTGAGATTTGGACCCAATGTTCTTTTGTAGACACATTTTGGAAAATAAATTGTATGCAGTTTAAACCAATGTTTAACTAATTTTTTCTGAACAATTAGGAAAGTTACAGAAGTTACAAAATTTTAATGTATGAAGAGAAAACTCCTTATCTCTGTATCTCTCTGTACATGTGGAAACCGTGTGTGTGTGCGTGCGTGCCTGATCTTCCATCATCTCTTTTCATTTCTGCTGAATGCTATCAATCACGGGCCTTCGAGGGAATCTCCAGCGTGTTTGGCTCTGAATATCTGAGCTGAATTTACCCCAAGTACAGAATTGCTTCATCTAAATTCTTTTTGTTTCCAGATAAATGTCAATGGTTAATGACCTCATCTCTTGGCTGAAATAATAAAGGAATAAAGAAAATATAAAATCGAATAAGGTCTGAAACATACATGTCATTTTCTAATTTTCCTTGCTGTAATATAATCATTTTCATGTGACTCTGAACCTAAAAAAAACGTCATAAGGGTCAATTTTATTAAATTGAGATTTATACATAATTAATACATATTTATACAGCATGAAAGCTGAATAAATAAGCTTTCCATTGATGTATGGTTTGTTAGGAGGGGACAAAATTTGGCCAAGATGCAAAAAAAATTTTTGGAAAAAAAAATCTAAATATCGAGAAAAGCGCTTTATAGTTGTCCAAATGAAGTCTGTAGCAAAACAAATTACTAATGATGAATAAATGTTTTATATATTTATGGGAAATTTACAAAATATCTTTAATGGAACATGATCTTTACTTAATATCCTAATAACAAAAAAATAATAATTTTGACCCATACATTGTATTGTTGGCTATTGCTACAAATATACCCGTGCGACTTATGACCTGAGGTCCAGGTTCACATATTTCTATACTGTTTTTTGTATATTGTTTATACTTTTATCTCCGTATTGCTAAAATGTATTGTTTGTAAAGAAAAGTGCTATAGAAATAGATTTATGTATTAAATACGAAAGTACAAAGGAACAAAAGTACAAACCTTTAAA
Source organism: Misgurnus anguillicaudatus (assembly GCF_027580225.2). Lineage (NCBI taxonomy): Eukaryota > Metazoa > Chordata > Actinopteri > Cypriniformes > Cobitidae > Misgurnus > Misgurnus anguillicaudatus. The sequence goes on from NC_073345.2 coordinate 32,124,103, forward strand.
GAGGACATATAATAAAAATCTGACTTTTTCCATGTTTAAATGCTATAATTGGGTCCCCAGTGCTTCTATTAACCTATAAATTGTGAAAAAGATCAAGTAACTTAGTTTTGGTAAACCATTCTCTGTAAGCATGTGAAAAAATACCTCATTGAAATTTGGCTCCCCTTGTGATGTCAGAAGGAGATAATACCGCCCCTTAATCTGCACTATTCAACCACGACACTCCCATTTTGTGCAAATATCAGCTCATTTGTGTTTAAAAGGATACACCCAAAATGTAAATTTTAACATGTTATAATAAATGATCTATATGATATCTTGAGCTAGAACTTCACATACGTACTCTGGCGACACCAAATATTTATTTGACATTTTACGAAATCTTGTGACATGTCCCCTTTAAATACAACAAATAAAACTTAGAAAGTGTTTTACACTGTCAGAAAAATTGGCAAAAATGGTCCATAGTTGAAGTACAGCTTTGCATCTAAAATTTAATATTTGTAACCCAGAGGTACATACTGGTACCAAATGTAGGCCTATACATATGTAAAGAATAATTGATGACGGCCGTTGAATTATTCAAAAATAATGCACACCCAAGGTGGTAAGGCGCACGACGTGAAGCGTGCATTATTTTCAAATAATTTAAAGGATTACAGTCAATTATTCTGCATGGTTACCACAGCATTGCTCTGGTGTTATTGTAAGACATTTGACAGGTCAGGTGTGTGTTTTACAGAAAAATAATCAACACCCGTGGATCATTCTCAACCAATTTAGAATAAAGCATTCAACAGACCCGTGATATAAATATATCTAACTTATAGCCTACATATTAAAAAATATACATATATTGCACCAGTGACAGCTTGGGACCTTTATTTCATGGAACATATGATATAAAACTGTAATGTTTGGCATAAAAACAAAGAAAAGTGTTATTTGTGATATTCAGTGAACATGTCTGGCACCCCACCCTGTGTGTTTGTAACGGTGGAATTAAGTATTTCATACAACCTAAGGCACTGATCTAGAAACAGGTGTCCATTGCGCTTACTTATTTCGGTTCAACTGTATTTTTGGCCTTACAGTTACAGTAAAATACATTAAATGCAATGATGATTCAAATATATTTTGGAATGCAAACATATACAGTGAGAAAAATAAGTATTTGAACACCCTGCTATTTTGCAAGTTCTCCCATTTAGAAATCAAGGAGGGGTCTGAAATTGTCATCTTAGGTGCCTGTCCACTGTGAGAGACAAAATCTAAAAAATGTATGATTTTTTAACTATTTATTTGTATGATACACCTGAGAAAATCAAGCCTTTGTTTGCAATTACAGAGGTCAAACGTTTCCTGTAGTTTTTGTTTGCACACACTGCAGGAGGGATTTTGGCCCACTCCTCCACACAGATCTTCTCTAGATCAGTCAGGTTTCTGGCCTGTCGCTGAGAAACAGAGTTTGAGGTCCCTCCTAATATTCTCTATTGGGTTTAGGTCTGGAGACTGGCTAGGCCACGTCAGAACCTTGATATGCTTCTTACAGAGCCACTCCATGGTTATCCTGGCTGTGTTCTTCGGGTCATTGTCATGTTGGAAGACCCAGCCTCGACCCATCTTCATCATTCTAAATGATTTTGGTCTCCCATGACTCCTCTGGATCATCCAAATGGTCATTGGCAAACTTAAGACGGGCCTGAACATGTGCTGGTTCAAACCATGACGTCTTAGTTTATTACCAACAGTAACCTTGGAAACGGTGGTCCCAGCTCTTTTCAGGTCATTGAGCAGCTCCTCCCGTGTAGTTCTGGGCTGATTTCTCACCTTTCTTAAGATCATTGAGACCCCATGAGGTAAGATCTTGCATGGATCCCCAGTCCGAGGGAGATTGACAGTCATGTTTAGCTTCTTCCATTTTGTAATGTTTACTCCAACAGTGGACCTTTTTTCACCAAGCTGCTTGGCAATTTCCCCGTTGCCCTTTCCAGCCTTGTGGAGGTGTACAATTTTGTCTCTAGTGTCTTTAGACAGCTCTTTGGTCTTGGCCATGTTAGTAGTTGGATTCTTACTGATTGTACGTGGTGGACAGGTGTCTTCATGCAGCTAACGACCTCAAACAGGTGCATCTAATTTAGGATAATAAATGGAGTGGAAGTGGACATTTTAAAGGCAGACTAACCGGTCTTTGAGGGTCAGAATTCTAGCTGATAGACAGGTTTTCAAATACTTATTTGCAGCTGTATCATACAAATAAATAGTAAAAAAATCATATATTGTGATTTTATGTCTCTCACAGTGGACATGCACCTACGATGACAATTTCAGACACCTACATGATTTCTAAGTGGGAGAACTTTGGTGTGAGTGTTCAAATACTTAATTTCCTCAATGTAAATGTAGATATTGGTGGTACGGTTCAAGTCAAATAGGCATCCTTTCTATCTACAGGGTGGCTAAAGCACTGTAACCAATTATAATCTCACACACAAAGATTCACATAAACCCCACTTACACAGTATTCTGGTCCCCAAAAATTTATGTAAAATTGGCAGAGAGGCTTCTGTGTGAACACAAACACGTCCCGTAAATGTTCTGGGATTGCTCCCGTAAAGACGACCTAGTAACATTCATGAAAAGCATCCTGTATAAACAAGCGGAAGAAACGATGCTGTAAGGGGCGTGCCATAGTGAGGACACCCGTCATCGCAACAAGATGTTATGGTTTAGCACTTTGACACAGGGATTTAAACGCAGATCAACATTCACGACAAGAAATGTGGCAAAATGGACTCGTCACCATCCGCGCTGAAGCTGAGATCATTCACCAGCATGACAGAACAGCGCATCACACGCTCCTTATGATCTTGTCAAAAATGCACATATATGATTTCTCGAGAGAGAAATCACGAATAATTAGGAAACTTCAGACACTGTGGAATTTTTTTTTTTAAATATGTCTTTTTGATATCTTTACAGTATGTATGTGAACAGTGGCAGCCGGTGCCTTTTTTTCTCGATGCGAAACTCACATGTCACTGTAATGTCACAACATACAGTATGTAGCCCGTCATGCGCGTGGTTCATAATTTCAAAATATGTGTTTGACCTGTCGAGTGAACCTATGTGCATCATGTGTCTTGTCAAGATAGGTGCCTGCTGCAGACGCGTCTAAAGGGTTTATGATAAAAGAGATGCTTGTGTTTGCCAGATACCTGCAAAATCTCATGCGTAATCAGAGTTTAGTGTTAAGGGAGTGTCTTGCGTGTATTTTGTGAACGTGAACGTCTCTTTTATCATAAACAGTTTTGACATGTGTGCAGCAGGCACTTATTTTGACAAAACACGTGATGCACATGGTTCACATGATGCAAAAAACACATATTTTAAAAACACGAGCAACACACATGATACTCCCAACACATATTTAGAATTTTCATCCCTCGGATGAGCAATCACTAGTCGCCACTGCATGCACAGATTCCGGAAAATTATGTTTTATTAACAAAGTTCGGGAGGAACACGTTTAAATAATCAACCTAATTACCTTGTAACTATGACCAGCTGTCGACAGTCAGCAATCAAGTGTCCACCAGATCGGTATCAACAGAAACCTATAGACGGTTGTATCGGACGCACGTGCGGTGATCCGATACGCGTCTGGTCCGACCTTTACTTCCGGTTTCAGTTTTTTAATGGTCTGACTATTTGCTAAACTGAACTCTTAAACAAATACCTCGTCGAAAATAACAAATGTTTTGGTTTCCTAGATAACCTACATGTTGCTTGTTATATAAATAAACTACTTTTAAAGTACTTTGTTGTATTTATTCTTAGCGGAGTTTATCGGAAATTACGTGTAGACCACGGACGCCACTTGTTTATGTTGTTACTGCTGAAACCGTCAATATAGTGGAAATCAACTCACACTCATTCCTCGATAGTTTCAGCATCCCTCCACCTCCCCTTCTCCACATGATTGCCTAGTCACCTTACTAACCAGAACGGGGGGGATTGTTCTGGGTTCGAGCTCTGAGCCCTCTCCTCGGACAGCACACCAAAGACGCATATTAGTAACCCTACTCCAAATTATTTGTAAGTGTGAACTCGTGAAATCATTGGCAGTGTGAACGAACCAAAATTCCAATGATCCCGGACAAATCCGGGATACATTTTCAGTTTTCCGTAATCTCCGTGTGCTGTAGATTCACCCTAAAGCTTACAATTAGGTGAACATCAGGTTTTACTGCTAAAATGGAGGCAGCACTAAAAGCTCATAGGTACAAAATGTTGGGTTGTTTTATTCAATAGCTGGGACATGTATAAACAAACCCAACAGTTGGGTTAACCTAGAAATGTCCATAATTGACCTAACAATTAGTTGAAACAACCCAGCTTTCAGTGTAATTGGTCTGGAAACTCTGAACCGAATCATATGGGGGTTTAGTGAGACTTTATTCATTCTTCACACATGAGCTATGTGTAGGAACATGTCTATTTGTTTATTCGTCTATTTCATTTTCTGAAGGTGGTCAGCATCTTTTAATGAAAATAAATGTCTGCCTCGTTTTTCCGTCAAAATCAATTTACTTTTCACATGTCAGAGTCATTCAAAAAGCAGCCCTTCAGGATTAGTTTGCAACCGAAAGCCACCGGTGATGTTTGGTCTCATTTAGTCCTGGATTGCATCTGAACGAAATAATGTGATTGTTTTGTACTATACAGGCATCACCAAAGAAGAGATAAGAAATGAATCACTCCACTTGTCACTTTCAAATCTCACGCTTCTTCAGGAAGGCCGATAAATTTTCACTTTTGGCCCACAAGGTAAAAACTGGAGTGGCTTTTATTACACGGTAATTCGATGTAGTTTAAAAAAGCATTCAAATTCAAAGAGCACTAATAAATCCAACATGCGCTGCTACCAAATTTAGCTCTCGACATGAAGATGTGGAGCATTGTGAGCTGTTATTTCAGGTCATAGTCCAGATTTTCTGCTCTCCGGCTGAGTCACTTCAGAACACTACACTGTTTGTTTCAGACATTTAATGTTGAAGGCTCATCTCTGGCTGACTGAAAGGACTGTCAAGGATTTATGTGTATTTAAAAAGCAGTCTCAAAGTCGGTCACCATCACAATGATAACTAACGCAATGTTTCAGACCGAAATGCTCAACTTCTTGAGTTCTCATTTTGTTTAAAGTCACAATGAAACGACATATATATTTGAGTGAAACGGCTTTTAAAATGAGAGAAAAAATAGGGCGGGAGTTAAGAATTCGTCAGACGAGAATTGATTGGATCGTTGGAAATTGGGTCATGTTTGGTATTTGCCCCGCCCTCCCGCCATTTCTCGGGACAGAAAAGAAATCGTTTCGAGGATTTAAGGACATTTGCGTTTTGATTAAAGATTATGAGGGCACATTCATTTGAAAAAAAAACTAATAATACTACTAATATTCCTGAAAAAATTAAAGTTTTTAATTTCATTCCGAGTTTAATGTTAAAATTGTTGATGTCTCTACAGTGGACACAAGATCATACGCTTTGATTTTATGCATTTGACAGGCACTTTTATCTAAAGTGACTTACTAAATAGATTTTATCAGTATGTTTGTTTCTCAAGGGAACGAACCCTCAACCTTTTGCGATGCTTAGCTACAGGAAGACTCAAGACATGTTTTTAGCATTAATGGCGCGACAAACAGATTCAAAACAAAAATATTTACACCGAACACAACTCATTTTTATTATTCTGACAAGTACTTGAAGTAAACAAATCAAAGTCATCCGCATGCAAAAATAACAAAAATGTAAGTAAACATGGAGTCATATAATTAACCATGTCATGTTTTCCTCTTTTGAGTTGTTTGTGTAATTCTAACAAATTTAAATATACCCTGAAGTAAAGCTTTTCCTGGGAGTCTTCGAGCATGTTCTCTCATTACTATAAAACACGATGTCCGTGTTAAAGGCGCCCGCCTCACCCTCCACAACAGATCTGGCCTGCAAAACACACTTACGGCAAGCACGCGTAATCAACACAACACACGAGCGAGATCTGACGTGGAATCAGTTTAATCAAGCCACGGCGAAACCACATACATCGGCACAGAACCAACCCAACTGTTCTCAGGTCAGTGCTGTCGGCAGAGCGAGATCCACTGCTATAAACACACAAGGGTGGAGTGCCAGACAGTAAGATGTGTTTAATTAACATCACAGGCGACAGTTTTCTACGCTTTTAAATGCGATGCCAAACATCAAAGTTTTAAATCAAACTACAGCAACAACATCACATCTTTCATATGACTCAACCATGTGATGTTGGACCATGATGTTTTGCATTCAGAATAACAGGTGGTATTACTACGCAGTTATAAATGTTGGGTTATATGGTTGGGCAAATATTGGATAGTACCAATTCTTGGGTTAAAAATAAACCTATACTGGGTTGTTTCAACCAAAAAGTTGGGGTGTTTTAAGCCATTGTTGGGTAACAAAAAACAGCATAGGTTTATTTATAACCCACCTATTGGATCTGTCCAATATTTACTTTTATTTCTGATAAATACAGAACACTTAACTGGAAACACTTCAACAGATTCAAAGTCATCCTCTGATTGATTGAATTACACAGGATTTCCGGGAGACGTGCGTGTCGCGTTCTTTAACAGCCCACCCAGAAACAACACAAAGCCGTCTGATTAAAGAAAAAAGCTGCCATATTTACATCGACAATCAAAAGTGTCACAGCATAAAGTGATTTTTAAAAGATGTCCAAGAGTTTTGTTTGAAGCAATTTGTGGAGATATTTTAACGTGTTTACCATTGTTGTTATAAACTTTCACGCTTGTGAATGAATTATTAACCGGTTGCACAGCGGTATGTTATTGTGACGCGGCACAAAGCGAACTGTGATCGGTTGCTTTACATGTCAGTCATATAGAGTGTCGCAATAATGACGTATTTTTGTAGGTAAACCTGGAAGTAAGTGGCACACTGGTTCCCTCAATAAAAGGCCCATTAATTTTTCCCATATTCTTTTGAATTTCACCAAAAAATCAGCTCGATGTTTAACAAAAGTTTATGACCCTTACATGTTTTGTCAAGTTAAGTTAATCAAGTTCACAGTAAGACACAACTTTTATGAAAAGTCTAAATGCGTTTACTAGAAATGAAATGCGGACAGTTTTTCAACATTAATGTCATCATCACAAAGTTCTGACCGCTCATTCAAACACCTTTAGAAACATTCTTGATAAGGAAATAATCTGTGGATGAATCTTTGTTGGGAATTGTGCCGTTTTGCACTGTGTTGCTGGTGTGAAAACAGACGTGAAAATATCTTTGGCTCAGCCAAAATCTTATTATAAGAGTTGAAGCAAAACCCCATTGAAAAAAAAACATTGACTTTGGGACGGTGATACTGGAAGTGCTAAAATACTCGCTTTCGGTTAGTCTACAAAAAAGACATCATTCCTGTGGCACCATAGACTGTAAAAAAAAAAGATGAACGACGCAACGTTGCTTCCTTCCATTGTAATGAATTAAAGGCAAAATGTCCGACCGTGGGCGCTGCCATGTTACGCAAAAACGTCTGTTTGGAGCCAGGGCATGCGCAGAAGGAATTGTCCGTGGAGCCCGGAGGTTGAGCCGAGGTATCAAACTTCCGTCCAAACGCCCGCGCACCCAATTCAACCACTCCACTTGAACGTCACATTTGACTGGCTTGCTTAAAAAAGGTAAGTTAAATACAATAATTTTTTCGGTGTGAAATAACATGGAAATCGAAAATTAATAGCTAGTTATATCTTCCCTCGAAGCTCAGAGAAGCTGTCAATCACACATGTCAATCATAACCACACGCCCCGTTTCTATAGCATCAGATTATTAGCTAAAATGAAACTTATCACAAAAATTGCCCCGCTATCGGAAGCTAGTTATTTTTATTTATTAAGTTTTAAATATGGATATTTTTACAACAAAACAGCGCGGATTGCCCTCGGGGGGCCTTTGTTTGTCGTCCTGGAGCCGTTTGGATTTCTTTTGTGAAGGATGGATGCACATTTTTTGGACTTGAGGGACGTGGACCCTGTACCTTTACATTTGATTAACTGAAAGATCCAAGACATTTTCTAAAAAAATTGAAAATGTGTTTGTCTGAAAAACGTATGAAAGACATATGCATCTCGGACAGCTTGGGGGTGAGTAAATCATGGGTTTAATATCATTTTTGGCCGAACTATCCCTTTAAAGGACAAAAACCATCTTTCGGAAAATTTTATTTGGAAGTTTAATTCATTTTTTTATTTAGAGTCGAGTCTTGTGCGTTCAAATACAGAGGGTGGGGTTTATGACTTGTACTGCAGCCAGCCACCAGGGGATGATCACAGAGCTAGCAGCTTAACTTTTTAAGAGATATGAGGCACACCCGTGTGGCACTCTATGGGTTCATGGGTGGTCTTGGCCATTTAAAGCGTCCATGGTCTCTAGACCACCAGTAGAAAGGTAGGTATTAGTCTGCCTAATAGAATATGGACGTAGTGTCTGTGACATCACCCATGGGTTTGTGAAGAGTTTTTTATGAAGCCAATAGTTGATGGAGCCTGTTGTTGCCATCTTGGCATCACGTCACTGCGCATCACTCGCGTATAACCGAAAATGGGTAAAAAGGCGGGACTTGGGTTAAGCTGAAGTGACTGGCTGTTGAAACCACGCCCGCCTAGCTCGCCGGTAGTGGCAGCAGTGGCAGTTCACCTGTCAATCAAGTGGCCACTCCCTTAATTATGCAAAACTTTAGGGCTTAATATAATTTAAATGGATAAGTTACAAAGTAATTCACACCCTCACAGTTGTCATGAAGGGCAAAATTAGCTATATAGACCAAAATCACTTTTTATACCAGTCTGTAAACATTTTTTTTTCTGCTGTGACCTTGGCCATTTTTAACATAGGGGATTTATGGGATTGACTGTCCCTAGTGGCCAGTCGATAAATTGCAGTTTAAATAGACTGCTTTTATATAGCGCTTTTTACAGACCTATGGCCATCCAAAGCGCTTTACAAGTTGCCTCACTCACATTCATACAACGACGGCGGTGTCGGCCATGCAAAGTGCCATCCAGCTCGTCGGGAGCAGCTGGAATTAGTTTTGCTCAAGGACACCTCGACAATTGGTCAGGTGTAGCCGGGGATTGAACCACCAACCTTCTGGTTTTTAGACAACCTACATGAACCACTAAGCCACTGCCGCCCACTTTACCATTTAAGTCACTTCTGTGTTGGCTTTACGATAGAGATCGGAAGGTTGCCCCTTGGCAACGTGAGACTAATATTTACCCAACCATGTGTTAAAACAACCCAACTTATTTTTAGAGTGTATGATTTATCTTCGCATATTATACATTATCATATTTTTCAAAAAAGTTTGCTTTCATAAGCTGGCATCAAAATGTAAAGACACCCTTTTATTACAAGTAAAACCAGAAACCACATTTACTACAGCTAAACCATGGTTTCCACAAATTACCAATGGTTTTGCTACAGTAACCATAGTAACATGATTTTGTAGTAAAATTGTGGTTTTAGAAATGTAATCAATTTACCAAAAAAACAAGTTTATTGCACTTTGACTATAATGAAAGTACTTGGCTAATTTCATAAGGGCAACTCTGAAGCAACTTTAAGGGTTTTTTATCAGAAGCAGAAAGATTTAGTTTCTTTCTTGAGTACACTGAGCAATAAAACTAAAATTGTCTCTGTTGCCAATAACTCATGCAAGAAAGTCTTTACAAAATTTATCACCCATCATGTAGTGCAGTGGGGGGGAGCGTGAGAGATTTCTCCAGATGTGATTCAATGGTGACACGTTTTCTTTTGAAACGATGAGCAAAAATAAAGGAAACTAAAAGAGTTCATATTAGTACCTCAGAGGTACATATTTGTACCAAATGTATGCATATTGTTTTAAAGGGTACTGCACCAGTGACAGCTTGGGACCCATATCTTTATTCTGTAACCATGTGGTGTACCTAAGAGAAGATGTACCAGCGCCAAACAGCCACATATTTACTGAGTCAGCGTTATTTCATTCAGTTGCATTCCCGAACCGCACCGGATATTTAATAGCGCCCTTCTGTTCCTCTAAAGGTACCAGATGCTTTCAAACAATCCCAGAAATGATGAATTAATAAATTCTAAAAGGTTAAATATGCGTTGATCTCAATACCAAACAGAAGTTGGCTTTTTTATGCTTCATATTTTTCTCTAAACCCTCCATGAAAGGAATTATACCTACTTTCAGATTGAATAAACAAATACAGATTCCTACAGGAAACTTATTATATACTGACTCGTCTCAAATCTTCCAGAGCGTGTCCTCAGGATTGTACTTAGATGAGCACATGCGGTCTGGAGGAAAGACTAATTATTATCTGACTCACAGAATCCCAATGTCATTTAGCTGAGCCAATCATTTCCAACAAATTACCCATGATCCTCTATTCACCAATCAAACCTCATTCCCCCATCAGAACAAGTCTATACATGTGTGTATTTGTACATTTATGGTTATAAAAATTGGACTTGGTTTACGTTCAAGTCTTTGCATTTAAATTGGGGTTCGAGAAACGGTCAAAAAATAAAACTTCTGTCATGTTGATCCAAACCCGTATGACTTTCTTTTCTAAATGCAGGTCACCTTTAAACCATAAATTGTTTCAAAATGTTTCAATCAGTATTAAACAAATAAATATTGGGAGCAATCGAGCGAAGCACGTCGCTCTGGAAAACACGCTTACATTGCAGCACATGTGCCCTTCAGATGCTCTCTGTGTTTTTCAGAAACACTCAAAAAAAATCATCTACAGGACCTAGATATGCATGGATTCATTCAAATGGGCTCAAAAATGGTCCACTGAGGGTTGAGTGGGCTTATGAAACAACGGGACATATGAAACTCATAAGCATCATAATCACATACTGTACTCTCCCACGTCTACAAGGCGTAAAGTCCAGAACTACTATGATAAATGCATTAATTCTGTTTGTAAAGCTTGTCTGTTGACTTGAAAGACTTCTAGCCACTTTTCTATCTCTCTTTGATAGTGTAATGAACTGTGGGTTGGTTAGGAAGCATATGGTATGATGCATGGTAAATGTCTTGTTAACTTTTGGCTGCGTACCCTCGGAAACTCTGAACACAGCAGCCTCAAGAGACCACGTTCAATGCTCTGAACACACAAACACGCACACATTTCTCCCTTTCCACTGAATGAAGACAGAAAAACGTGGCAAAGGAGATGATCACACAAAAAACACAAAAATCAACACAAGCCCCACTTCTGATTACATTCTTCCCACGAAAAAAGGCTGGACAGAGCTGGACAGAAGAGCTGAGGAATTTACTGCATAGGGGGGAGAGAGAGAACGAGAGAGAGAGAGAGAGAGAGAGAGAGATGCAATGGTTTGTTCTTCTGTAAAGATGGGTGAGGGGGAACAGAAAGAATACCATATGGTCTGTAATCGTCACTAACACACACACACATACAATGGAAAGGTAGGAGGACGACCTCATTCTCTAGTTTTCCAAAAATACTTTGCTAGACCTGTGAGGATATTTTAAGTTGTCCACACTAGCAAAAGACTCATTAAAGGGACATTCCACTTTAAAAAAAAAAAATTATATCTCTCCTAGTGTTAAACATTTGATTTTTACTGTTTTGGAATCCATTCAGCTGATCTCTGGGTCTGTCGGTACCACTTTTAGCATAGCTCAGCATTATCCATTGAATCTGATTAGACCATTAGCTCTGCGCTAAAATAACCAAAGAGTTTCGGTCTTTTTCCTATTTAAAACTTGACTCTTGTGTAGTTACATCGTGTACTAAGACTGATGGAAAATTAAAAGTTGTGATTTTCTAGGCAGAATTACTGGCGTAATAATCAATGACTTTACTAATGTAACATGGCTGCAGCAGGCGTAGTGATATTACGCACTGCCCGAAAATAGTCCCCTGCTATTGAAAGTAACCAAGGGTTATAAGTCATTGATTATTATGCCAGTAATTCTGTCTAGAAAATCGCAACTTTTAATTTTCCGTCGGTCTTAGTACACGATGTAACTAACTACAGAAGAGTCAAGTTTTAAATAGGAAAAATATCGAAACTCTTTGGGTATTTTTAGTGCGATGGTAATGGTCTAATCAGATTCAATGGATTTTGCTAAGTTATGCTAAAAGTGCTAGCGCCAGACCTGGAGATCAGCTGAATGGATTCCAAAACGATAAGAATCAAATGTTTAACTCTATGGGAGCTGGAAAATTAGCATATTTTCAAAAAAAGTGGAGTGTCCCTTTAATTATAATGCGAGGAGCTCAGATGCAAAACGTCGCTGTCCGATGAAAACCACATATGTCCATTTTGCCGATTTTGAGATTTTTCAACGGATGGAATGTCCAGGTTCATTTCCGTATACAGTATGCTTCACATATCTAAATGGCCAATGAAAAGTTGTGAAATCATGTCATCTGATTTTCACGTATATCCATTTGGTGTCAAAGCTCTCAATCACGCCGCGTATCTCCGCCCTGTGGAAGCATCTCGCCGGTCTCGTGAAGTTTCATCGAAGCTCAGCACTGGATAGCCGAATAAACACAGCCTGGTGAGACGATTCACGCATTTACATGCATACTTTCCCCCTGCAGATCGGATCACAGATCGGAGTACACCACCCCCTTCAATACGATCCAAATTTGCATCCGATCGTCCTCAATCGCATTGATTAAGATGTTTACATGAAGGCTTTTCAATACAATCGAGCCAACAAAATGATTACAAATGGATTATTTGGTTGCATGTAAACGTACCTACTGACTTTCCTTCATCGAGGTAAACGTTTCCCCTTTGACGCCAGATGTACGTCTAGGAGTGACAACATTACGGTAGAATTGTGCAAACAAAGTATCTGTCTAGCATTACCATGTCAGTGTATTGATTCATTGTCCCTTCATAGTTTGCAAGATACAGTTAATAAATGTATAATTAATATTAAATAAACGAAAGCGTATTAAATAAACTAAGACGTAGGCTATTTAATAAACTGAGCGTATTCATCTGTCAATATGAAACGCGACTTGGACATTCTAATTAATGATCGGAAGAACGCGTATCGACTACCGTTACTGTAAAATATGCACGTATGTCAATTTAACCTCAATTTTGGTCAAATGTGGATTATATCATTACACTGGCAAGAATATGGTTACATGTAAAGATGCCGTACCAAGTATGACAACGCTACATTCAACTGCTTTTGAAATACGATGTTTTTTTCACTTCCTGAAAATTAACCGTTTTGGACATACGTGAGTTTCATCGGGCAGCGACGAAAAGCATTTTAGTATTGTTAATCTAGTTTACAATGCACTGCACAGTCTTGATTGAACCATAAGACTTCTGTCATGCTGAGTAAGCATGTCTGTGTGGTTTGCTTTATGAGGCTAAATTGACACAGTAGATTTACAGTAGGTTTATACAGTAATACTCGATTACTCATATCGATGGAAACCATGTGGGTGTAGGAAAATCTGTGCCTATATGTTTCCTCCTCTGGTTCTTACTGTACATTTTGGGGTAATTGAGTAATTTGTGTATTTGGTTAATAATGATATGCTCCTACAGTAGTTAAACCCACAAAAAGACTCGGAGAGCCCCATGGCGCAGCTCCGCCATGAGCCCTTTGAGGCCAGTTACAGTGCTGCATGAGGAGGACTACATCTGTAATGTGTAATGTACTGGCCAAAAAAACACATCAGCAAATCACTGCTTGGAAAATTCAGGTCATTCCTGGCCAAGTCTGGTCATTGCTCTTTGAAACATGGTAGCTGCTTTGTTACTACTCCACTAGCTCCAACAAGCTTGAACAAGGTGGTTTACCAGGTCAGACTGACTGGTTTGACTATCTGACTATGTAAAACCATTTGGTTTAAGATGGATTTTCCAGCAGGAATAAGAAGCATTTCTAACATACCCAGACATTTAGACTGCACTCTCAGATAAACAGGTACAAGAGCTGTCACTGGGACTATACACTCGCCTAAAGGATTATTAGGAACACCATACTAATACTGTGTTTGACCCCCTTTCACTTTCATAACTGCCTTAATTCTACGTGGTATTAATTCAACAAGGTTTCTTTAGAAATGTTGGCCCATATTGATAGGATAGCATCTTGCAGTTGATGGACATTTGTTGGATGCACTTCAAGGGCACGAAGCTCCAATTCTACCACATCCCGAAGATGCTCTATTGGGTTGAGATCTGGTGACTGTGGGGGCCATTTTAGTACAGTGAACTCATTGTCATGTTCAAGAAACCAATTTGAAATGATTCGAGCTTTGTGACATGGTGCATTATCCTGCTGGAAGTAGCCATCAGAGGATGAGTACATGGTGGTCATAAAAGGATGGACATGGTCAGAAGCAATGCTCAGGTAGGCCGTGGCATTTAAACAATGCCCAATTGGCACTAAGGTGCCTAAAGTGTGCCAAGAAAACATCCCCCACACCATTACACCACCACCACCAGCCTGCACAGTGGTAACAAGGCATGATAGTTCCATGTTCTCATTCTGTTTACGCCAAATTCTGACTCTACCATCTGAATGTCTCAACAGAAATCGAGACTCATCAGACCAGGCAACATTTTTCCAGTCTTCAACTGTCCAATTTTCGTGAGCTCGTGCAAATTGTAGCCTCTTTTACCTATTTGTAGTGGAGATGAGTGGTACCCGGTGGGGTCTTCTGCTGTTGTAGCCCATCCGCCTCAAGGTTGTGCATGTTGTGGCTTCACAGATGCTTTGCTGCATACCTCGGTTGTAACGAGTGGTTATTTCAGTCAAAGTTGCTCTTCTATCAGCTTGAATCAGTCGGCCCATTCTCCTCTGACCTTTAGCATCAACAAGGCATTTTCGCCCACAGGACTGCCGCATACTGGATGTTTTTCCCTTTTCACAGCATTCTTTGTAAATCCTAGAAATGGTTGTGCGTGAAAATCCCAGTAACTGAACAGATTGTGAAATACTCAGACCGCTCAAAATTAGATCAACTTTCTTTCCCATTCTGACATTCAGTTTGGAGTTCAGGAGATTGTATTGACCAGGACCACACCCCTAAAAGCAACTGCCATGAGATTGGTTGATTAGATAATTGCATTAATGAGAAACTGAACAGGTGTTCCTAATAATCCTTTAGGTGAGTGTATATACACACATATATACAGTAGCAAGAAAAAGTATGTGAACCCTTGAGTTAATGACTTCAAAATAGCTTATTGGAGTCAGGATAAAGCACACCTGGAGTCTCTTTAAGATAAAATGATGCTAGACGAAAAACAAACTGTGATTGGTTGTTTGACATGTCGGTCAAACAGCTCGTGGGCGGCCTTTGTCCAGAAAAAGCAGCGTAAAACACCAGACCTTCAGTAGCTATGTGAGACTAGCAAAAAAGCACATTGACACTCCACAGCGGTATTGGCAAAAAGTTTTGTGGACTGATAAATCTAAGATGAACTATTTGGCAAAAAACTAAATCTGGCGTAGAAAGGGCATATCATCATCCCAACTGTAAAGTACGGTGGAGGAATTGACTTGAAAAGGGCCATACACATGAGACGTCAAAAGAATATGACAGTCTAAAGCAGTTCTGCCAGGAAGAATGGGCTAAAATTCCTCCTCAACCATGTGCAGGTCTGATTCACAGCTACTGGAAGCGCCTGGTTGAGGTTATTACTGCCAAGGGGGGTCAACCAGTTATTAACTTATCACTTACTTTTTCCACTGCCATTTTCAATGTTGAATGAGTGTGTTCAATAAAGATTTTTTGGTAATTATTTTTAGACACATTAACCCTTGATATGAAGATCAGATCACATTTTATGACAAATTTATAAAAAAAAACATTCCAAAAGGTTCACATATATATGTGGGTGATTCTCACGAAACCATTGAAACACCACGGCACTAATGATTATAGCTTTAAAATGTGTAATATAGTAACATTAAAAAGCATCAGAATTAACACAATACTGTGTTCTACCTTGCAAAATGTGTGATTTCAACATAAGAATTTATAATTGTAAATTTTATCTCATTTTCTGCTGAAATTCTCATTACCGCAATGTGTCCGGCTGTGTTTGAACATGCGTTATGTTGTAATTTAATCAAATTAACACAAAAATATTAAGAAAAAAAATAAATGGATGTTTTGCTAGACTACTTTAGATGACAGAAAAAATATTTACTGAATATTCATGTATAATAATAATGAAGAAAAATTAGGAAAATGATGTGTCCATGCCTGATGTTCTCATCCTCCGCAACACTTTTTGAGAACAGTTTAAGCACACATACAGAATTTTAATAAAGTTTGATTTTGAGTGACCAAGCACATGGACCAGTTACTTCAAGATGGCTACCAGGTAAGATCATTTTTTTACAGTTAATTTGAAATATTGTCTTGTCAGAATGCTTATAGGACCTTTTGATTATCATTACCGCAACAGATTCTTATTAAATGTTAATTTAATTAATAGAAGCATAATACTTTGATTTTAAATGCATGTGCAGAATCTCCAAATTATGTTCTTTCAGGTTTGTCATGTCATTTTGAAAATATGTCAGTGTTGATGTTTTCTGACTGTTGCGGTAATGAGATTTTTTAGGACTAATTTTTTTAATTATGTTACAAAAAGTGTTAAATGATAAGTAAAAGTTTTTAAATTAATGTTCCCATTTACTTCAGACTTTGTTTTTCAATGTCTGGTGGGAAAAAAAGTAAATTTAAGCAATTTTTACATTTTCATGCTTGACATTTTTAAAACCAAGTTTTCGTGAGAATCACCCACATATACATATATATATTTAATTTTAGTACATTTTCCTCTTAAATTATTGTCATTTGAACTTCACACACCAGCAACAAAATGCAGGCCAGGCACATTATTATGTGTAGCTCATTTTCAGTCACGTCCTAACATGATGTCACAATAATCATCACTAATAAATAACAGAAAAAGCATATTTGAAAGAACATAAAGGTAAACGATGAAAGACCCTACAGTATATGTAACTTCATCTTACAGTAACATGCAGTTTCAAACATGCATTTAGCAGTTTTGATTTCAGCCCCTGGGGCTCTCAACCCTTCAATCTGAAAGCTTTGAAGTGCAATATTTTATGTTTGCAGAACTGCCAAAACAATTCATCTTCATCTGCAATCCAACTTATTTTCAAAATGCAGCCGGCCACACAACGTGTACAAACCTTAAACAGACACTGTTAGTGATGACTATATATTTTAAATACGTATATCATATAAGGCCCACGTTTCAGTCACAATAACGTTTGTCAGGTGTTACAAGTTATCCAGCCGTACAACCCGATTGAGTCCTCAAACGTCTGAATTGTGTGTTTCATCATTGTGAGAATGCAGCATTGGTGTTCTTAATTATTGTAACATAGATGAACATGTTAAGCGTTATACAATGTTTCCGTGCGGTGAATCATGAGTCACCAAACTTCAAATCATTATCATAGCAAACACCCAAAACATAAAAACCATGAACAGTCATAAATCTGCAGCATAAAAACCAGCTGCATCTCTTCAGATCCACGACCGACAATCCTGACAAGAAGACCACGTTTCTCAAACATTCACAAAGACTGAAGGGGAGTGGACATCTAGTGAAACTAAATCCAGCTTAGATGCTGTAGTATTGCGTTTAGCGACACAAAGGTCAAGGATTTGATTTCAAGAGAAACACAAATACTGATGAAATGTATAGAAGCCGGTTTGGATAAATGCCAAATGCATAAAAATGATGTAAATACAGTGTCGCTTTATTGTACAGTCGTAAAAGAAAAGAAAGAGAGAGAATGATGATTCAGAGCAATGAAAAGTGAAGGGGTGGGGCTTACTGCAAAAGGGTGTGGCTAATAGGAACAGTATCCACCCATCAGTTCTGTCATTCCCTCCTGTCCCTGATAACTTTTTTCTCCTCTCCCTCCGTTCTTCTTTTCTCCCCCCTCCCTTCCCCTTTTCTTTCCCTCCATACTGTTGCTGTAACAGCAGAAACATATGTGCTCTCTCTCTTTTTCTCTGACATCATCCGAGCTCGCTGCACGGTCCGGCAGGAGGGTGGGGGATTCATGGAGAACCCGCACAACCATCTGCATTCTTTCTATCCAACTCCCTTATCCCCTTTATTCGACTTCTTTTCTCCATATGTGCTTTCGTCACAGTATCATTTCTGTTTTACAGCTGCTTCGGTTTGTGTGTTTTTATTCATTCATGTGTGCATGTGGCTTTGAATCTTAAGCATGACTGGAGCTATACTATTTCACCTGGAGCATTCTGATATAATGAACCAATGAGAGCACACCTGAGCCGTCCAAGACAGCCAATGGCAGCGCGAGGGAGACTTATCAATAATGAACAGCTGAGAAAACAACTAGATGATGGTTAGAAAACGGAGAGAGACAGGACGATGGGTGATGACAAACGCATCACGTGGTGCCGAATCTGTGTCAGGGTGAAATATTTACATGTTTAACTGAATGCATTTGTGTGTATTTTTAATGAAAGGGAGAGAAAGAGAGAAAGATTACACGATCACAAAGGATCGAGGAGCGGGTGAGGGAGGGCTTGACCCCGCCTCTTCTCTTCTGGTGAGAATGTAAAGACTTTTTCTTGGAATTATTGAATAATCCAAAGTTTTTTCTGCAGACAAACGGAAACTCGTTCGAAACGCAGAGAAATGGAGAATTAGACAGACGGCAAAGACAAATAAGAGGAGGATCAGAGGAGAAGAGGAAACAGGATTACAGTGTGACAGAAAACTCAGTGATACAGTTTACATTTCCTGCATGTTAATCTCTCAGATTCAGAGTTTTTATGATCAGAACCTCCGTTAATAAATCAATAACTAGAAGAGTACGCCGTGTGAAGCAGGTCAAGAACATGCCTCGGTCATATTTCAAAAAGAAAACACGTTATATTTTGCACAAATTTCTTCATGCAAAATCCAATTTTTTGGTAACACTTTACCATGACGTTGTATTTGTTGATGTTAGTAAATGCATTAGCTATCATGAACTAACAATGAGCAATATATGAGCAATTACAACATTTTTGTTAAAGGCGGGGTGCATGATCTATGAAAGCCAATGTTGACATTTGAAATCACCTAAACAAACACAACGCTACCCCAATAGAATCTGGACCCTCATTTGATAGACCCGCCTCACACATATGCAACCCAGGACACAATGTCGGTCAGTAGACATAAACACGCCCCTTACTGCTGATAGGCTACAAGTGTGTTTTGGTACTCGACCCAACTCCCTTTTCCAAAACGTTTTTCAAAAACCATGCACTCCGCCTTTAGGGGGGGGCACACTTTTTGAGCACCAGCTTTCTTTAGCTGAGCGCTTTGGTATTTATGAAACTTGTCCTGCCCCTCCTCCACTGTGATTGGACGGCCGTGTGAGAACTGACATTGACGAGCAGAGCTTTTCACCCACTTTCAACTCTCGCCGTTCAGCGCGGAAAAAACGCAGAGGAACCGCATCTTGAAAAACGCAGCCCTTTCATTGGAAACAATTGAAAACATGCGCCGGTCGCGGACGTAAAACTTGGTGTGCACGCCCCCTTAATGTTAGTTAATGCCAGTACAAATGTTCATGTTAGTTCATTGTGCATTAACTAATGTAAACAGTTACAACTTTAGGCCCCGTTTACACGAGAACGCTCGAAGGTGAAAACGTAAAAATATTTTATCGGATGTTTCGTTTACACAGCGACGCCGTTTTTGTGGGTTAAGATTGCAAAAAAGTAAACCACCCTCCAGAGTGAAAATCTTAAAAATGCTCTACTGTCGCGTTCCCATCTAAAGGGTAAAAACGCAAAAGTCTGCTCACGGTGGCTCTCGTCGCGTATGCGTTTACGTCCCAGGCATGTGCCAGTTCAGGAAAATAACAACAATTATTTTTCCATACGTCAGACTTTCAAGTTGCCATAGCAGCTCTGATAAATATACAAGAGTCTTACCAGCAGTTGTACGAAATATTCACAGCTAGTATTACTGATCAGAGAAGGTGCATTAATTACCTCTATTAAATTGTTGACGCGCCAATTCGTCGGAAGCAAACCAGACGGCTTTGAACGAGACCTGGGAGAACAAAGAAGAAAGTTGTACGCAGTTGCGTGGACTTGGTGTTGCTGTGTGTCAGTGCTTCACATTGCCATCTAGCCATCTGGAGTGCATACTACATCGAAAATCACACACTTTTGCGTCACCATATGCACACAATTTCCCCCCAAAGCGCTTGTATAAATGCGGAATAAAAAGTTATAATGCAACGCCACTTTTGCGTTTTTTCTTCAGATAATTTCCGTGTAAACGTAGCCTCAGATTAGATTTGAATTGCTCATTTAAAGTTCATGTTAGCTAATACATTAACTAACAAATACAATCTTATTGTAAAGTGTTACCGTTTTTCTTTTGATTTTGTGGTGGTTTTAGTGAGATGCACCAACAAATCCCACTTGCAAAAAGACAGAAAAATGAAAATAAACTTTTATAAGTTTCTTTGTCCTGCAGATATTTTGAAGATCATTAACTTCCACAGTAGGAAAAAATAATACTATTGAAGTGAATGGTGCCCCTGATCTCTGTGTTTATTAACATTTTTCAAAATATCTGTGTTCAGCAGAACAAAAAAATTATACTGGTTTGGCACAACTTGACGGGGAGTAAATGATGACGGAATTTTCTTTTTTGGGTGAACTATCCCTTTAACTTAATATACTAAAAAGTGAATCAGCTCAGACTTAAGCAAAGGAAAAGTTCAGTCTGACTGCCACTTTCCACACACACAGACACAGTCCATACCTCACCGCTCTTTACCATAAAACCAACCTTCTTTATGCAGACTGAAACTTTGCAGCCGCCAGTAAAGAAAACACAGCGCGCTTGTGGTCCAAACCTGTAATCTTTTGGCTTATGTCCGTTCGTGCCGTAGTGTGGCTAAAGCGCTGCGGTGGTTATGGGATCCGTAATGGCCACCGTCAGCTCTCGTGCTCAGTGACACACGGTATAAATCTGTCAGAATGAGGAGCAGGTTGGTTTCGAACGTTGTCTTTTAAGATCCATCTGGATTACAACTTGTGAATGCACATCAAAAGCAAAGTTGTATTTCAAAAGCTTGGACCTTGGGACACGGGTGTCATTTTAATGTCAAAAGGTGTGATATTAATCCAGATTTATGAGGATTTATATTTAGAGTAAACTTTGTTTTCAGTGAGAACCGACACCAGGCAGAAGTTTTCAGACTAACATCACCACAGACGGCTCCTAAAAAGCCGAGAATTATATACATCATACGAACTTATAGACGTGCAGCTGTCGTAAAATAATAGTTCACCCAAAAATGAAAACTTGTCCATAATTTACTCTCCTTAATGGTGTATTTGATTTCCTTTCCTCAGCCGAACTCATTGAGGGTTATATAAAATCATATACTGTCTCTTCCTAGCCTTGTAATGGCACAACCAGGGGGTTCATGTTTAAGGGGACGTGCACACCAAAGCGTTTAAACATGGCTGAAAATGCCAGGCACACGCCAACTGTGGGCGCTTGCCAGCATTTTTCAGCTAAGCGATTTGGTTTGATAGTTGTTGAACAATGCGCCAGTTGCTTGTTGCGATATTTGTCCTGCCCTTCCTCCACTGTGATTGGACGGCCGAGTGAAAAGTGACATTGATGAGTAGAGTGTTTCACCCGAAGTTGAACATACGCTTGCCACAGGCGCTTTGGTGTACGCTTTGTTGTACACGCCCCCTAAACCTACAATTTCATCTTATTTTTAGAGCGATAAATTATGTTTAAATCTAAACAAACACTGTAAGTTATGTATGATCTAAAATGGCGGCACGCTGGCTCCATGTCGCTATGATTATTGGTCTCAAAAGTTACTTTTAAAAGTAATGCATGACAATATTAAGTTACTCCCAAAGAAAGTAACTTATAGCGTTACTTAGTTACTTTTCGTGGAAATAATGTTTACATTACTTATTAGTTACTTTTGCGTCACTTTTTCTTGGCTGAGGCTTGATCTTTTTCAGGCCTTGCAGGTGTTTTTATGAAATAAAAATTCTGCATGTGACTACGTTATTTGAATTCAGTACATTTATTATTTTTATTGAATTAATTAAACTAAAAAAGTAACTTGCATTACTTTTTTAAAAAAGTAACTCAAATATTAATGTGTTCACTTAAAAAGTAAAGCGTTACTTTACTCGTTACTTCAGAAAAGTAATATTATTACGTAATCCACGTTACTTGTAATGCGTTAACCCCAACACTGATTTTGTAAGAAAAATACCAATATTAAAAACTTTACAAACTACAATAACCACTAGGATGCGTTTTCAGTGTATGACATAAGACGTAGCGTCTCATCTCTCTTGTCTGATCTCCACTACTGTACGTCTCGTACGTCTATTCTACGTCATATAGTACGCTGGAAACGCACGGCGTTAACGGAAGCTAGTTATTTTAGTTGGTAAAGTTTTAAATATTGATATTTATCTTATAAAATTGCATCGATTGCCCTCAGAAGGCCTTTGGGGATTACTTCTGTGAAGGATGGATGGACTTTTTTGGGCTTCAAACCATTTACTGCCATTATGAAGCTTGGAACAGCCAATACATTTTCTAATATACCTCCAATTGTGTTTTCTAAAAAAAAAAAAATCATATACATCGAGGAAGGCTTAAGGGTAAATAAATCATGGGGTCATTTTCATTTTTGGCCGAACTATCCCTTTAATATAACTCTGACTGTGGGTTCACACCAGATGCGTTTAACCCCATTCACACAGACCTTTGGTCCCAGAAAACACTCGTAAAATTGCCAGACAAGCGTCTGTGTGAACACAAACTCGTCCCGTTAATTTTCTGGGACCGTTGCCGGAAAGAGTGCCTAGTCAGATACACGGATAACCCTCTGTGTGAACAAGAAGCCGAAAGAATGTCGTAATGGGCGTGTCGTAGTGAGGACGCGCGCATCATCACAACACAAGTTATGGTTCAGCTCCTTAAAACGAGAGATAACATGCATATAAACATTCACCACGAGAAATGTTGCAAACTATATTGATGCAGTTATCAGGAAATGATAAATGAGACGCATAAACAATGACGCACGTGCCGTAGTGAGGACGCGCATGTCATAGCAACATGAAGTTGGTTCAACTCTTTAAAATGGGGGATTTACAACATTCACGACGAGAAATGTCAGCATACTAGACTGAAGCAGATATCAGGTCAGTTAGCTCGTCACTTACTGCATTGAAACAGAGATCATTCAGCAGCATAAAAGAATAATCGCGTCACGTGCTCATTTGAGCTATAATAAACGAAAATACTCGCGAGTCATCCCAACAAGATATATCGTTCAGCTCCTCAAAATGCAAGTTTTAAATGCAAATAAACAATCACGATGAGAAATGTCTGAAAACTGTATTAAAGCAGAGATCAGGGAGCTCGTCAATATCCACTCTGAACTTAGATCATTCACCAGCATTAGAACAGCGCGTCACGCGCTCCTTTATAATCTGATCATAAACAAAAATGCACGCGAGTGGTTCTTGGAGAGAGAAATAATATATAATATGCAAACTTCAGACGCTGCGTAGAAGAGAGGGCGGAACTTTCAATAGGTCACGTGTCTTTCCGGGACCATCAGATGCCGGGTAATCATGGCATTGTGAATGAACAAAAAATCGAAGGATCCCGGAAAAAACCCGGATGCCTTTCCCGTGTATTTTACGGAATGTCTGTGTGAAAAGGGCTTTTGAGGCGTCAAATTCGCGTCTACCGCGCGTAGTTGGACGCTTTAACATTTGGAGTGTACTCGCTTCATTCGCCTGTGAAAATCTAGACATCGAGACATTCACGCGGAAATTCGCGTCATGGGAGGGGCTTCTACAACTCTGCTCGCTTCCTGTAATCACGTCACTATTAGAGCAAGCTCCTGATTGGTTCACGCGGCGTGTTTTTCTGCGAAAGTTTAGTTTTGAGGGTCACATACATTGATGTATTATTTGAGGTATTTTGGAGTACTACGTTTAGACCATGGTATGTAAATGATGGTAATCATAAGGTATCATGGTTTATATTGAATTCCCATCAGAAACTGAGATGTTTGGTCATCGTAGTATGGTACCTTCACAGTCTCTCTCTTTGTTTCTTACTGGGTCTTTTCCTTTACAGTTCATACAACTTCATCAGCTTCAATGATACGAGTCAGAAACAATCAATTGCAAATAAAACCAATAACTTCACGGTTTCTCCTACTGTATAAAGACCCTTTTACTTTTTTCCTCGCAATTTTTTCTTCATTTGTGGTCTCTCTCTTTCTCAGCAGACAGCCTGACTCACTCCATAAAATCACTGAGTGCTTTGGGGTTTTCGAGAGCTGGAAAATATTCTCTGACTTTTTTCCATTATTAAGCGAGTCTTAAACAACAGAAGAAGGAGAGAGAGAAATTGAGACAGAGAGATTGTGAGGCATAGGTATAAATATGTTCTGATTTACTGTCAAACACTGTTATTGCATACTTCGACCATACTATATTGACTAAGTAAGCTTAGAGATCTTGCTATTTAAAGAAAAGAGATTTCTCTTTTATTATTCAGGAGAATCGGGTGTTTCATCAAATGTTTCTCCAAAAAAAAAAAAAAAAGGATAAAACCATAAGAGAAATTAAAAACAAATTGTTCACTGGCTCTCACATATAGATGCAGTATTTTGTTCATGAATAATGCGATGAGAAATTTGGACGCTACCGGGATTTGAACTAAAACTATTTGCTTTCAATTCGATTTCATTCTTAGAGATATTCAATATGTCTTTACTGTGTGTTTCACTAGGTTAGTGTGTCTACTGTGTGTGTTTCACTCGCCCAGATGAATGGTTTGTGTGTGTTTGGTTTAATGGTGATGGATGACAGTGGTAATTCTTTTTCCAGAAAGCTTCTTCTCTAAACGCTAACAAACACACACACAGAAACACACACAACACACTGACCTCTCCCAAATCACCCATGAATGTTGAGAGGGGGGCCGGGCCAGTGATGTGGAGCACTGAGTAGGGATGTTTTCCTGTTGAGTCATTCCAGACAGAGGGATTGTGCCCTGGGACACAGACTTCCAGCCTCCCCCTACCAACCTCCTCTACCTCCAGCGTTTCTCTGTTCTGGTGATTAACATGCAAAGAGAAAGAAGGGAACATATCCAAAAGTCAGGAGGGATTTATGATGGAGGTGTTTTGTACTCAGACGGTCTCGTCTGTTCTGAATAAAACTCACAAAATGATGGAAGTTCTGAACATGATTGCTGTTGTAGTAAAACGTAGTCTGGAAATGTCTAAATTAAACACAGACAGGCCAGTATTTCCGAGTGGCTGAATACACTGAAGGTATTTTACACTTTTATAGGCATTTTATAGGAACCTTTGAATGATAAGTTCTTTGGAGTTGGGGAACAAAATGGTTCCTCTGTGGCAGCACTGTGAAGGCCACTTTATAGGAGCTTTAATTTTTAAAGCATATGTACTACAAAACCAGTAATAAGTTGCATGGGTTGTAACAATAGCCAACTATACATTGTATGGGTCAAAATTATACAATTATATTATTCCATGAAGATATTTCCTAGCATAAATATATGAAACATTTATTTATTAGTAGTAATATTAGTTGCTGAGGACTTGATTTAAATGCAATTTTCTCAATATTTTTACTTTTTCATATTCCAGATATTCTTATTATTCTAACAAACCATACATCAATGGAAAGCTTGTTCATTCAGCTTTCAGATCATGTATACATCTCAATTTCAAAAAAAGACTGGTTTTGTGGTCCAGGGTCACATATTTTAAAAGGGGGGGTTAACAGTATTTCATGCATTCTGACTTATTAACACAGTTTGTTTCCTCATGCTAAACATAGGCAAAGTGTCCAAAAAGCAGTTGGACGTGTTATAGAGTATTTCTGTGCCGAATGCACTTCGCCAGGGTTCGTTTCAGAAAGTTTTTTTCGATTACAGGTCCAGCTGACGTTTCAGGGGTACGCCATACGTATCACTTCTTATTATGGGCACCTCCCCGGTAAACCATGTCTACACGTCAATCGGCGGGAGAGCGAGAACCGAGGACGCTAAGTAACAGGCATTACTTCACGCCACAGCTTTGTTTTATATCAAGACTCAACAATGGCACGAAAGAAGAAGTGTGTTTTTGGATGTAAAGGGAGAAGAAAGCCAGCATTATGGAAACAATGAATATAGTTTGTTTATACGGGGTAGCAGCGGAGTTTTGTGTGTGTGTTTAACGCTGGATTTCATTGAAAAGTCCCAACCGGGTCATGAGTTGCATGCGGTAAGTAAGGCTATGTCCACACGAAGCCGGTGCATTCCTTATCCGATCATTTTTTTCCCTTGCTCTAAAAAAATAATCCGTAAACACAAAACCACTAAAAACCGACTGAAAGCGGTGTAGTATATATGCCGGACCAGTATGGGGCGCTGTAATTCTGCCACAGATATACACTATACACGGAGAAGAAGACTTTGAGCATGCGCATAACCAACGTATGATGTTGTCCATTATTGCTTGTTGGTCACCACAACTGCATAGAAGCAATAGATTTTGCTGTAATAAAGCTAGTAGGCTTTAGTAGCTTCTGTAGCACGAACACAATCACGTAGTCCGCCGTTATTGTTGTTGTTGTTACGTGTGACGCTTCCGACACGTGATGTGATGACGTTTTCGCTTCACAAAATATACGGATTGGCTGTACACACGAAACCGCAAGGGTGTCGGTTTCAGATTTATCCACTTTAGGACCCGGTTTCAAAAAATAGCGGATTCAGTCTCCCAAAATGCCGGATCCGTATGGATGAAATGCCAATACGATAACAAATTTATACGTATACAGTGATACGCGTCTCCGTGTGGACAGCCCCTAAGACTTCTGGGTTATGCTGGAAATAAGCACGTAAGTGCATATTATATAAACGACACGAACATGTAGTGAATCATAATTTATCCAGTCAGTGTTGTATAAAGTGTTGACTCGTGACTCGCTCCTCCCGCAGCTAGTAACTCCTTCCAAATTTTTGTGTACGCTTTCGGAAAAAATTGGTAAAGCTAATCTGTCTTTTATAAATCTGATAAAACTGAAGACGCTTCGGAGATATAAAGGATGTAATACTACTCTATACAATATTTACCCATTATGGGTCAAAAATAACCCAGCCATTTTTAGTGTACAAACACCCGATGCGCTGCGCTAAAAGTTGCAAAAATGCTGTGCATACGTGCGCGCTGCGTATGTGCTGCCACAAACTGCAAGAAAAACTGGTATGGTGTTTCTGATTCTCAGCCCGTGGATGTTTTTCACCGCTATAAGGAAGTTTGGGAGCTTACAGCAAAGCACAGATGACAACAGGTTTGCTCGAGACGGAGCAAGCACAAAGGTCTTGCGTTTAGCATGACGCTGGTAGTGACGATTCTCTCAGAACAATCAGTGATCTACAGTGTTTCACGTCACGTTTTAGTATTGGCTTAGCTTGCTTGGAACCCCAACATAGGTGATACTAGAAAAAGTATCGGGTACTACGTACTGTACCCAGTGAAAAGGTTCCAAAAGTAAGCTGACCCGACCCAACCTGTGGGGTACTATGCAATGGAAAAGTGCCAAATGTGTACCTTTATGGCGCTTTTCCATCGCATAGTACCCCACGGTTTGGTTTGGGTCAGGTGAGGTCGGGTCAGTTTACCTCACTTTGACTTGGTTAGGTTTTCCATCAAGTTTAGTATCACTTCCGAATGGGAGGGATTATAGGCGTGTCGTTATATTTGCGCTGCTACTGCTGTGACATCATACAACTGAGAGCGTTGTTGTACATTCCCATACATTGATTTATTTCTCAGTCCACCACAAAATTAAAATTGACCACCGTTTTTGCACATCACGTTTATCACTACCTCTGTCTCACATGACAGTTTCTGTACAAACACCCGTGGCGTCAGTCGACGGCTCCGCCGAGCCTCATTTAAGTTGCATTTAAGCATATATGCGAACGTGCGCGTCGCAAATGTGCCGCCACAAACTGCAAGTCTGGAAAAAACTGTTATGGTGTTTCTGATTCTCAATCTGTAGATGTTTTCATCACTAAAAAGGAGTTTGGGAACTTATAGCAGAACACAGATGACAGCAGGTTTACTCGAGACAGTGCAAGCTAGCATGAAGGTAAAGCTAATCTTTTACATTATTAGCGATGACGCTGGTAGTGACTATTCTGTCAGACCAATCAGTGATCTACAGTGTTTTCGCGTCACATTTTGGTATCAGCTCGGGTCGCTTGGAACCCCAACCGAGGTGGTACTAAAAAAAGTATTGGGTGCTACGTACTGCACCCAGTGGAAAAACTCCCAAAAGTAAGTTGACCCAAATCAAACCGTGGGGTACTATGCAATGGAAAAGCGGTACCAAAGTGCACTATTTAGGTATAAAAGGGTAGTTTTTGAAAAGGTACCGCCCCGGTGACAACTTTTGTGACTTTTCTTATAACTTACATCATAAAACATTCAATTTCCAGAATTAACATCTTTTTGAGTGTTGTAGAAAGTACACACAGCACTTTGAAAGATCTAGATCTGGCAGTGAAAGCTTTAACACTCGCATTTGTCCTCTGAATGCTATGAATGTTCTAGCGATCACTGCCAAGCACCTGAATAGAGGCGAAGTCACAGCCAGCAGGCTGAATGTGAAACACAGGAAAGAAGACACAGGGGAATCCCTGCTCGAAGCTTTTTGGAGACAGGGGGCCTTTGTTGGGCACGTGGACTGGCTCTGCCATGACGGAGAACCCCTGGAGCGGCAAACAGATGGAAAGTCAGACAGAACCAGTGGGTGCAATCTGGATTGGTCACAAAACAGGAATGTGGAAAAAATGACACAAAAAAGCAACCCCCTATTAGCCATTTCAGTCTTTCACTCCATCTTTTACTTTATGATTTTTTTCCTCTTAACGTGTAGACCAGCTGTGGTAAATTCTTTCCATCTCATCCTGTGGGTCAAGCAAATCATTTCACCATCTCTCCCCAGACTACAAAAAACGGGTGCACGTTCATGTGTGTGCGTGTTGAAGAAAAAACAATGAAGCATGAATGAGTCTGTTTATCCAGGAACGTGAGGATTTGGAAAGGGCGGAGGAAAGATAAAGACAGAAAGAAAACGAGGCTGCTTGTGTTATTATTATCTAAAAAGCTGTTCACA
This sequence comes from Misgurnus anguillicaudatus, assembly GCF_027580225.2. Lineage (NCBI taxonomy): Eukaryota > Metazoa > Chordata > Actinopteri > Cypriniformes > Cobitidae > Misgurnus > Misgurnus anguillicaudatus. The sequence goes on from NC_073345.2 coordinate 32,153,513, forward strand.
CTATATGTCACACAGTTTTTCTCTTTCTTCTCCACTCGACAGTCTGCTTACACCTACAATGATGAAGATGAAAGACAAAACGTGTTGATAAAAGAGAGAGAGAGGGGGGAGAGAGAGAGAGAGAGAGAGAGAGAGAGAGAGACTGCCTGTGTGGTAATGATTTCATTTACAGAGCTATGTCACGTGACTCTGTAGTTTAAGGGTGATCTGCCCCCTAGTGGTCAATAGAAGCAAAGCAGTCACGCATTCTCCTGGTCCCCATACGAACCCTATTACTCACAGTTACAGCGAAACCTTCACTGCAGTGCTGTCCTGTCAGACAAAATATAAATTATACAAGCAAAAAATGATTAATATCAGTACATAAACAAAAACACAAGCACTGTAATCTATAAAGATCTTATTTATAATAGCAGAGATGTCGTGAGTTAATGGTTAATGGTTTACAAATGGTAGCAGGAGAGCTGTTGCACGTGTCTGTGAAGGCGACTGGAAGAAACAGGATTTCCTCCAGGAAGCTGTCAGAATTCCCACCCGTGAAACACACCAGCCTATTAAACTGGGTTTAATGGTGAAGCTGTCAGCTAGCACAGCTAAATGTCAGCCATGAAATCAAAATGGAAGTTTTTTGGAGTTAGGTACTAATATGATATGATAAGGATAAACTAGTATGCTCCAAAACATCGACAAAATTCGCATTTAGAAGACAAGCATTCAAAACTTACAGTTTTTGACATGATTTTTAGGACATCAATTATTGAGCTTCTCCACCGATTCATAGCTGTGAAGTAAACTAAACCGCTATTGGCTGTCTTAAAGTGGGAGGGGTCACTCATGATGTCCCCGCCCTAACTTAATGTTTGGTGAATATTACGTCAAACATCAAACGACGCTGCGCACTTTAAAAAACTTAAATTTGTCTTTAAAGAGATCTTAAACACAAATTGAACAAAAAAGTTTTGTTTTTATTTATTTTGGCATAGGTTCAAGTTGTATGTAAATCTGTATAAAATTTAAAAATTAAAAGAATAACGTAGCTTATGTTACGTCAATTCTCGTATGATTCTGACTGAGCACTCTTGCTCTGTAGCTATGGTTACCACGTCACTTAAATTCCACTTCAATTTGAGATCGTTAATTTGGAAAATACACTACATTTACATTTACTCGTGAATTTTTTTCAGAGGAGGCAATGGGAAACTTATTAAAACATTGTGTGTGGCTCGTTATGTCAAAATATGGGTGATTCTCGCGAAATTAGACTTATGGGGTGTCATGAAACATTTTGATATAAAAAGTAAATGCAAAGTATTCTGTCCCTCTGTGTTCTATAGTATTGTATTAGTTTGCTGGTGCATTTCTTTATCTTACCGCTAGGGGTCAGTACCTCTTTTAAGGGTTTCTTCTTCTATTATATATTGAGTGTGCTCCTCATGATGTGTTGTTAAAAAGTTTGTTACATGCAGTGTGAGAAAAGGTTCAGAGGCTTTGACATGCTATTCTCATCTCAGACACCTTATATCTTCAGGAAGCTTTGATATGCCATAATCTTTTTACAATCAAGAAAAAGAGAGGTCTACAGTAAAGACACAAAAGAAGGAAAAAACTGTGTCTGGTCATTATTGGAACCACCTTCTCTTATTAATGTTTAGCTCGCTGCATAGGCTGAGTAGCCACACTCAACCGAGGGCAGAAGAGTAAAAAGATTAGCTACTTATCAAGCCTCCAAGATGTCTCAGTCTGAAACTACACCACCTATGTCCCAGATGGTGGCCCGGTCGGAGTGCTACTCACGTTCTTCACGCCGCTCGTCCACCAGCCAAGCTGCAGCACGAGCACGAGCAGACGCAGAAGCTGCCCGCACCAGAGCACAGTACGCCAAACGCCAGATCGACATGGAGGTCGAGAAGGCACGCATCGAGGCAACACTAAACGCTCTGAAGAAGGAGGGTGAGGCTGAAGCAGCGCTTGCTGCAGCTCATGTCCTGGAAGCGGCAGCTGATGAGGAGCACCACGCCATCGACCTCACTGAGCAAGGCATCTCCCCTAAGACGCCTCCTTCCATTAGACGTGCTCAAGACTATGTGAATGATCACTTCACCAACTCCAGTTTGCATGTGAAAGAAGAAGAAAAGCCTGACACAGGACAACTGGTCAGTTATAACAAATCTCACCATCTACAACAGAGCCATACACCAGTCCCTTCCTCTCCAGGTGAAGATCTCACTGATTTTGCAGACAGGGAGCAGCTGAGGTCCCCTCCTACACACATAAAAATGGATATTTCACCCAAGCCTAGACCTTCAGTGACTCCTCAGGCTGAACTGTCGGATCTAACAGCCTACCTAGCACGCCGTGATCTGCTGACAGCGGGATTCAAGGTTTTCGACAATCGTCCTGAGTCCTACTTGTCCTGGAAGTCCATCTTGTGCAACGCCATAGAAGGCCTCAACCTCAAGCCCAGTGAAGAGCTTGACCTTCTAACCAAGTGGCTCAGCGGGGAGTCCCTTCAACACGCTCTGAGGATCAGGGCAGTCCATGTGAACAACCCACAAGCAGGCCTCCAACGTTTGTGGCAGCGTCTAGACAAGAGTTATGGCTCTCCAGAGGTAGTCGAAGCATCACTCTTCCAACGCTTACAGACTTTTCCAAAGATATCCAATAAAGACGCTCACCTGCTGCAGGAGCTTGCAGACCTTCTGCTAGAGTTAATGTATGCCCAAAGTGAAGGTTATCTGCCAGGCCTTAGCTTTCTTGACACCCCAAGGGGCATAAACCCGATAGTTGAAAAGCTCCCTTACGGGCTCCAGGAGTCATGGGTGAAACAAGGGACAAAATACAAAAGAGACAATGGTGCAGTTTACCCACCTTTCTCCTATTTTGTTCAGTTTGTAAATGACTATGCTGAAATGAAAACAGACCCTAGCTTTATGTTACAAAGTTCAAACATAGTAGCTCCAAGAGTTGAAAAGACGCTGGTAAAACCAACCAGGTACAGAGTTCCGGTTGCAGTGAACAAAACAAACATTAGTCAAACAAGCGGCACAACTCAAACATCCATTCTTAATCCGGACAAGCAATGTCCCATTCACCACAAGCCCCATTCACTCGCTAAATGCAGGGGATTTAGGTCAAAAACACTGGATGAAAGAAAAGGTATTCTGAAAGAACACGCTATTTGTTATAAGTGTTGTTCCTCCACAAGTCACAGAGCTAAAGACTGTAAAGCCATTATTCAATGCTCAGAATGTAAGAGTGACGTGCACGTGTCCGCAATGCATGCTGGTCCCCCTCCGTGGACACCTAAAGACTCCAACCCTCTGCCTCAGAGCCACGGCGGGGAGTTCGACTCCTCAAGCCCTGTAACTACAACCAGTTGCACAGAAGTGTGTGGCCAAGGCCTCAAAGGTAAATCCTGCTCTAAGATTTGCTTAGTCAACGTGTATCCCCGCACATCCCCTGAAGAGAAAAGGAGGATGTATGCCATGTTAGATGACCAGAGCAATTCATCCTTAGCCAGGTCCGCCTTCTTTGACATGTTTAATGTAAAGAGTACCGTACTCCCATACACCATGAAAACATGCGCTGGCTTATCGGAGACTGGAGGGCGCAGAGCCAGTGACTTTGTTATTGAGGATGTAAATGGAAAAGTGTCCATGCTGCTGCCCATACTAACAGAATGTGATCAGATTCCAGATAACAGGGACGAGATTCCCACTGCTGAGGCTGTGTCGGCTCACCCTCATCTACAGGCAATCGCTTCGCAGATTCCTCCTCTGGATCCATCAGCAGAAATCCTTCTCCTCTTGGGCAGGGACATTATCCGAGCTCATAAGGTCCGCAGTCAGGTGAATGGTCCAAACAGTGCGCCTTATGCTCAACGCCTTGATCTGGGATGGGTAGTTGTAGGTGATGTCTGTCTCTCAGGTGCCCATAAACCCACAGTGAACTCTTTTAAGACAAACATTCTTAACAACGGCCGCCCTACTTACCTCAGCCCCTGTGAAAACAAGTTCTATATCAAGGGCAAATACACAGAAAGCCGTCATACACTTGATAAGACACGAGTTGAATTGGGCAGGAACATTTTCCAGCAAACTACAGATGACGACAAAGTGGCACTTTCAGCAGAAGATGCTTTGTTCTTGGAAATTATGCACAAAGGCTTTGCAAAAGATGATGCGAATAATTGGGTAGCTCCACTCCCATTCCGCACGCCCAGGCAGCGTTTGCCCAACAACAGGCACCAAGCCCTCAGTCGTTTAATGTCGCTCCGCAAAACGCTGAAAAGGAAACCTAAAATGAGAGAGCATTATGTTGAGTTTTTAGACAAAATCTTCAGTAAAGGCCACGCCGAACCAGCTCCTGCTCTTACTCCAGACCAAGAATGCTGGTATCTCCCTAGTTTTGGAGTTTACCACCCTCAAAAGCCAGAGAAAATTAGGGTAGTCTTTGATTCGAGTGCTCAATGCGGCAATGTTTCTCTCAATGACGTGCTACTTAAAGGGCCAGATCTTAATAACACTCTTGTGGGAGTTCTGATGCGTTTCAGGTCTGACCCATACGCAGTCATGGCAGACGTCGAGCAAATGTTTCACAACTTTCTTGTCAGGGAGGACCACCGTAACTACCTTCGCTTCTTGTGGTTCAAAAATCATGATCTGGATGGAGAAGTGCAGGAATTCAGGATGAGAGTACACGTATTTGGGAACTGTCCCTCCCCATCAGTGGCGATCTATGGACTGAAACGGTCAGCAATGGAGGGAGAAAAAGAATACGGCAGTGATACAAGAGCATTCATTGAACGTCACTTTTATGTAGATGACGGACTAAAATCATTCTCTTCCACAGACGAGGCCATTGACGTTCTCTCTAGAGCTCAGAAGATGCTGGCTAAGTGTAACATACGGCTGCACAAAATCTCATCTAACTGTCCTATAATCACAGGTGCTTTTCCAAGTGAGGACCTTGCAACGGACATGCAGGGCCTTGATCTGGGGCAGACTACCCCACCCATGCAGCACAGCTTGGGCTGGGACCTGTCCACAGACCTGTTCAAGTTTCAGGTAACAGTCAATGAAAAGCCCTTTACCAAACGGGGGGTGCTGTCAGTCATTAATAGTGTCTACGACCCGCTTGGCTTTGCGGTCCCAGTCATTGTGGAAGGCAGGGTCATACTGAGAGACATTTCCACTGACATTTGTGAATGGGACACTGAACTGCCTAAAGACAAATTACATCAGTGGCAACATTGGAAAGACTCCCTCAAATATCTGCAACAACTTGGAATCCCCAGAATGTACACCTCAATACCACTATCTGCAGCTCTAAACAAGGAGATCCATGTTTTTTGTGACGCCTCCACTAAGGCAGTGGGTGCTGTTGCTTACCTCAAACTCACAGATAGAGATGGACACAGTGAAGTGGGTTTCCTTCTCGGCAAAGCACGGCTTTCCCCAAAACCAGACATCACTATACCCAGACTTGAACTTTGCGCAGCAGTCCTGGCTGTTGAGGTGGCCGAGTTAGTACTGGAGGAGCTAGACATTGCAGTCGAACAGGTGAACTTCTACTCTGACTCCAAAGTAGTGCTCGGTTACATCTTTAACAAAAAGAGACGCTTTCATGTTTATGTGCACAACAGAGTGGAACGTATTAGGCGCTTTACACAACCTCACCAGTGGCATTACGTGCCCACTCATTTAAATCCCGCCGATCACGCCACACGAGCACTACCTGCTGAGCAGCTCTCAAACTCCACATGGATCAGTGGACCCGCTTTCCTGTCCAATTCAGAAAAAAGTCACACACAAGCAGAGTTGTTTGATCTTGTAGACCCAGATACTGACAATGAACTGCGACCTGAGGTCACTACTTGTGCCACCACTCTCTCAAAGGACAGACTCAGTAGTGTCAGATTTGAAAAGTTTTCGAGTTGGAACGCCCTACTTAAAGCTATAGCCAAACTCCAACACATTGCCCAGTCATTTAAGCCGAACACAGAGAGCTCCTGTCATGGCTGGCACAACTGTAAAGAACAGTTAACTGAAAAACAACTCAACCAAGCGAAGAACACTATCATTCGCATTGTTCAAAGAGAAGTTTACGCAGAGGACATAAGACAAGTTGAGAAAGGTGTGCCCCTTAAGAACTCAAGCCCACTTAGCAAACTGAGCCCTATCATCGACACTAATGGAATCCTCAGAGTGGGTGGGAGACTAAAACGTGCACAGTTGACATCAGATGAAACCAATCCCATACTCATCCCTGGAAAGCACCACCTTGCCCAGCTCATTATAAAACACTTCCATGGGAAAGTATGCCACCAGGGCAGACATTTTACTGAAGGGGCAGTTAGGACTGCAGGTTTTTGGATTGTGGGAGGTAAAAGAGCAATAAGCAGAGTGATATTCAACTGCGTCACATGCCGCAAACTAAGGGGCAGACAACAGGAACAGATCATGGCTGAGCTACCAGAGGACAGGCTGTCCACGGAGCCTCCTTTCACACATGTAGGCCTTGATGTGTTCGGCCCCTGGCCTGTCGTAGTCAGAAAAACACGAGGTGGGCAATCGGATGCTAAGCGATGGGCAGTCATATTTACATGTATGAGCACACGTGCCATTCACATTGAGACTATAGAATCAATGGACACGTCATCATTCATAAATGCCCTACGTCGATTCTTCGCCATCAGGGGTGCAGTCAAACTTCTTAGATCCGATTGTGGGACAAATTTTGTGAGTGCCTGCAAAGAGCTGCAAATAGATAGACAGGGCTGTCACAATAGTAAACTTCACAGCTTTCTCAAAGACTCTGAGTGCAAATGGCATTTTAACCCCCCACATGCATCTCATATGGGTGGCTCCTGGGAGCGCATGATTGGGGTCACACGCAAAATCCTTGATGCAATGCTCCTAGAACAGAAAAATGCAAAACTTACTCATGAGATATTAGTGACATTAATGGCTGAAGTCACTGCAATAGTGAATGCTCGTCCGCTCACAGCGGTTTCTACAGATCCAGAAAACCCAGCCATTCTTACCCCTGCCATGCTACTCACACAAAAAGTTGGGAACCCACCAGTCCCACCAGGTCAGTTTGAAAGCAGGGATCTTTTCAGAGCCCAATGGAGGCGCGTGCAATACCTCGCAAATGTTTTCTGGAGCAGATGGCAAAAGGAATACCTCTCAGGACTTCAGAACCGCCGCAAATGGAAAACAGTAAAACCGAATCTACAAACAGGAGATGTTGTTCTGCTAAAGGAGGCTCTTGAACATAGGAACAACTGGCCACTTGGACGCATCACCAAAATCTTCCCAAGCGAGGATGGACTTGTCAGGAAAATAGAAGTGAAGATTTTCCGCAAGGGTGAACTCAGATGCTACATAAGACCTATAAGTGAGGTTGTGTTATTGGTGTCTAAGGACAGTACTTAAAATCAGGTACTTTGTTTCATTGTATTTTACCTGTTTCCACATGCTAGTTATGGATGACATTTTATAGATGTCAGGCGGGGAGTATTCTGTCCCTCTGTGTTCTATAGTATTGTATTAGTTTGCTGGTGCATTTCTTTATCTTACCGCTAGGGGTCAGTACCTCTTTTAAGGGTTTCTTCTTCTATTATATATTGAGTGTGCTCCTCATGATGTGTTGTTAAAAAGTTTGTTACATGCAGTGTGAGAAAAGGTTCAGAGGCTTTGACATGCTATTCTCATCTCAGACACCTTATATCTTCAGGAAGCTTTGATATGCCATAATCTTTTTACAATCAAGAAAAAGAGAGGTCTACAGTAAAGACACAAAAGAAGGAAAAAACTGTGTCTGGTCATTATTGGAACCACCTTCTCTTATTAATGTTTAGCTCGCTGCATAGGCTGAGTAGCCACACTCAACCGAGGGCAGAAGACAAAGTAAGAGTATCAAAACATACAGTTACAAACATCTCTTTGTGTACTATTTTGCACATGATTTTAAATGACATAATACTAACTAATTTTGTTGTTTTTTCCACATTTAATCGGAAAATTTTCATTACCGCAACGTGTCCATGACTGGATTTGGGTTCTTTGACACGGAAAATGTATAATTAAAAAATCTAAAAAAATAAAAAGATAAATAAAGAAACATGTGGTATTTGGTGATGATTGGTAAATGTAGAGACAATAATAAGGAATATAAATGTGTACAACAACTTTCAATCATTTTTAAGCCCTCAAGGAACTAACATTTTCAAAAAAAATAGTTGGAAGGGACATAATTGACTGTGACACTTAAGATGGCTACCAGGTAAGCAGTTCTTATTTTTTCTCTCCAGATAAAAGTTGAAATTTAGTTTGTCGTAGTACCTAGACAACTTTTTAGTTCTCATTACCAAAACATGAGTTTGTAAATGCATATGTAATATGTTGCGGTAATGATAATTTTTGATAATCTAAAAAAATCTAAATAATTTAATAGAAAATATGTTTTAAATCCTCTAAAAATAATGGATATTGTAAGTTCAGACCTTAATCTTATATGTGTAAAAAAAATTGGCTTTTTGATGCTGGACACGGATTTCGTGAGAATCACCCACATGTGTTTGTGCATTATGTGAACGTACGTGCATCGCGGGTCATGTCAAAATACATGCCTGCTACAAACGCTTCATGGTTTATGATTAAAAAAAGAAGCTTACGTTTGCTAGATACTCAGCTAATCTCAGTGATTATCTTGCTAGACATCATGAACCCTTTCGACGCGTATGCAGCAGGCAAATCTTTTGACATGACACACGATGAACATGACTCACCGAACACATATTTTGCTTACCAGCCTCCACTGTTAACATGCAATCTAACTTTCAAAATTTGTTTGGAAACGCTGTTGAAGAAAAATGAATGGATAATAAATATTTATTTAAAGTGATAAAAATAAATTGGTTTAGCTTTATCATTAAAAATAAATATTTGATCACAAGATAACACTTCCAATCAGAAACAGAGTATCAGAAATCAAGAGTAGGCTATTGCTCTCCCAGCTGTGTGATATGTACAACATTTTGTTTTGACTTCCTTTGTGGCCCCCCAAGGAAGTCAAAACAAACTCCACCGTAATTTACACCCTGGTTCTGTCCAATGGCCCACCCTCCTAAGCCCACCATTCCTCTGTCGATTTCTCCCTCCGCAATGGTGATGCAGAAATGCCAAGATCGTTCAAACTCTCCCCCTTCATGCTCTGAAACTTGAGCGCTTCCAGGTGCGAGCTGGAACACAGGGGTGGTGATGTCATCATGGGCTCTGCTTCCTGCACGTCTCTCCATCCAAAACTGAGATGCAAGAGAGGTGAGGGTGCTGAGAAACACACACAGCAGCCAAAGAGTAAAGAGATGGAGGGGAACATTTGTCTTGTTGTGCGTAAAGAGAGAAAGCACAATGAGTAGACAAAGTGATGGATGGTTTTTGAAAATAATGTAAGAGCGTGAAGACATGTTCTCTCCCACGCTCTCACTCGCATTACGTTTAAAGATAGTGCTCACCTAAAACATGCTATAAATAAAGAATTGCGTGACATTCCACTCAATTCCTGTTCACTACACATTATTTATATAGCAAATAACTTTTTGGCAATATACTCTTTATGCTTTCTACAGAACATTAAGCATTTAAAACAGATAAGATTTATGAAGACAACTTTTGAACATTTGTGCATTTTTTCTCTTTAACCCATGAAAGTGTGTCATATTTCTTTCATATATTCAAACATTATCCCTGTTTCACACAAACACAGTATATCACTTTCTTTCGCATTCACTTCAAACCACCACTTGCACCTGGACATCCCAAAGGCATTCCCTTTCCTCAGTCCAGATGTGTTCGTGTGTGATGGGTCTGCAGCATTTATAGGCTCCGCTGATAGGGGTGGGAAGTGTTTGGACTGTTACTCAGCAACACGTGTGTAAATAAATGATGTGCATGAAGCGTGCACTTCTGGAGAAAAGTGTGCAGAGTACGCCACATTTCATTACAGGTCAATATATTAAATTAACTTTAAAATTATTTAAAATATGTACCCAGCATCGGCAGTAACTTTTCACAAGGTATGTGGACATTTTATGTACCTTTGAGGTAATAATATAAACTCTTTTGGGTGGTTTCATGGACAAGTCTTATCCTAGTCCCAAACTAAAATGCATGTTTAAAATGCCATAATTTAAAAACATCTTGCACTGACATATCTTAACATATAGTGGCACCATGTCTTAAGATGCACACCAGTAGTTTTTTTTTTTTTTTTTTGAAAGGTTTGTTTGTAAAAACGACTTAAATGTCTTAATATAATGAAGGCATAGTCCAGGAAACTGCCCCTTTAGGTCCAAAGCTGTACTTTTTGATACGGCCCCAGTGACATCTGGGGTACATACTTTGAGCATTCGTAGACAGTGTAGGATGTATAAAAGGGTCCCATTTGTGCCACCCTAAACTTAATTGACAAAATTATAAATGATTAAACAAATCAATAATGTATAATAAAACATACCACGATTACAATTAAAGTACCATGGCTTTACCATGAAAACAGACAATGACAAACCAAGTTGCCCAAAATACAGTACTAAGGAAACTACCATGGTAAAAAAAGTGTTCATAGATAAGTATCTTGAAAATTATAGTGTATGAGAGTCACCAAACTATAAATATATATTTTTTTATAAAAAAAATTTGTATAAATTGATTGCGACCACTTACCATAAGAAAATGGAGTAAACTGAATGAATATATATATATATATATATATATATATATAAAAAGGACAGGAAAGTACAGGTAGGAGTGAGGGGTATGGGATCGGCAAATGACCAAGAGCCGGGAATTGAACTCGGGTCGCCGAAAGTGCGACAGCACCACATGTCCGCTGCCCACTACACAATCAACTATACTTTTGTCACATTTATTTTGTAAAGGTAATAATTACTGTGTCCCTGGACCACAAAACCAGCCATAAGGTTCAATTTTGAAATTGAGATTTATACATCATCAAAGCAAAATCAATTCAATTTCCATGTATGGCTTGTTAGGAGAGGGCAAAATTTGGCCAAGATACAACTACTTGAAAATCTGAAATCCGAGGGTGCAAAAAATCTAAATATTGAGAAAATTACATTTAAAGGGACACTCCACTTTTTTTGAAAATAGGCTCATTTTCGCAATGACAGGTGCAATGATATTATGCAGTGCCTGAAAATAGTGCCTGCCATTTAAAGTCACCAATTGGACTATTGTATGGCTCTGCGTAATATCATTGCGCCTGCTGCAGCCATGTTATGGCAGCAAATGTCCAAAAGAAGTCCTTAGCAACACATATTACTAATACTAAATACATTTTTGATACATTTACAGTAGGGAACTTGTAAAATATCTTCATGGAACATGATATTTACTTAATATCCTGATAATTTTGGTGATCATTTTGACCCATACAATGTATTGTTGGCTACTGTCACAAATATACCTTGGTAGTTCAACTGGTTTTGAGTTCCAGGGTCACATATTGACTAATTGAATGCATTTACACAGCAAAAGTTAATCAATGAAAACAAAAATGTAAAAAAAATACATTTAGTATTTTATAATAAATAAACAAAATACAAGCAGTGTCTAGGTAACCAGTCATGTTTGGCGTACTGTACGGTTAAATCACTTCTATTGGTGTAATAATGGCCATTAAGTATGATGTAAAGCCATGTGTTTTTTATGAAGCATCACTCCTCAGCTCTTTCCATCTCTGTTAGGCTGTCACACTTAACATCTTTATAAAAAAGACTCTTGTTTTTAAAGCAAATGTTATTTCAAGAGAACACTTGGAGACCCGAGTCATTTTTTAGTAAGGCATCTGGACCATTACACCCAAAGACATTACTCTGTATTTATTACGGAGGAAAGATTGACAGCTCGGTAAAAAAGTGACCCATCATTCAAGTTCAGAGTCACAACAAACTGCCAACACTAATAATCACGAAACAATTTCCAGTATATTGCCATGTATCTCTCTCCATCACACCGCTCGTCCTTTCTGGGCGATTACTCAATATTTCTCAGCTGGCAGTCTTACTGTACTTAAAAGTAGCCTGAAGAAGTTGTTGTATGAGAGCGGGGGGCATGCATTTCAATTGTGCAACAAAAATGTATAAAGAAAACTCTGTGACCTTTTAAGGTCTTACCCAATTTGGCTTGGTTTAGTTTCACTGTATTCATACTGTATTCCAGCAAGAACTAGATTTCCAAACAAAGGTTTTGTGGGCCTCAATAGATTAATAACATCTGCAATCATACATGCATACAATACACGGGAAATTTATGACAGCTATTTGAAGAATTTACCAAGCCTGGGTCAATACACTATTGACGTAAGAACATACAGGCCTCATTGTTACTCGTACTAAGCGTTTAAACAAACTCGAACCCTAAATATGAAACTTTGGCATAACTCATCCAAGCACTGTTTATGCAAAAAGTTTGCATATATTATTGACTTTACATTTTCACCCGGTAAGCCATAAAATAGCCGAAATATAAAAGCCTCATCTAGGGAGCACATAATCATAATAGAAGAGCATCACCAAGTTTATCTATTTCGGCAAAAATACCAAAATCTTTTTTCTGATATACATGGCATGCCTTAAAAATGCTTATAATAATCATTTAAACAGTTGTGCATGGTGTGTATTTGGTGAGGTTGGGTGGTTTGGTTTGTATTCACTGTGCCAGGATAAACATCAGTGAAACATTTCCCACCATGATGGACCAATTAAACAAACCATCAACTAATCAAAGTGAAGTAAATCATTGAAAAATTACCGTTGAAGTAAACAAAGAAACTTTCAAACAGGAATTAGGACTCTTTGGTTAAACACATGTTTGGCACATGTACACACAAATGGACAGAAAGAGACACCCAAACCTAGAAAACCAGTTCTGCATGGACAGAAATATATAACTAAATGGTTAACATTGAAGAAAAACATTATACAGGTGGTGATCAAAAATGTATGGAAAATGACACCAAAAATGGTCTCCAAGTGACAGGAAACTCACAAATTTTCTTGGGCCAAATGGATGGATGTAAGGATACTTAAAAACAACTAGGTGTGCAGCGTTTAATAAAACCTATTATTATAACCCTGTGACAGTCCTAATAAAACAAACAAAAATTATATCAACATACGTTTTTGTTTTACTTTAACAAATTAAAAGAATGCATTGAAATAATCTGTTAAATTGTTTTCTGATATCTTCACAGAAGGAATGTGGCTTATTTTAGTGCAAAAATTATCCAGAAATGTTAAGCTCTGCTCTGATTGGCTGGTTCACAGAGCAGTTCAGTAGCTCTGTGTGTGTGCAAATAGACATTATGTTTGAGCCTGTATCAGACAAAAATATGGAATCCGAGGAATAATCAATTGTTTGGAGATTGGTAATGGACGTTTCTGAGTGGTAAGTTTGTGTTTCTTCAGTATGGAAATGCAAAATGTAACTGTAACGTCTATAGTAGAACTTCAGCCTAAACGCTATCATATAACGCTAACTAACTAGCATATAGCACTAACTAACTAGCGTATAGCGTTAACTAACTAGCGTATAGCGTTAACTAACTAGCGTATAGCGTTAACTAACTAGCGTATAGCGTTAACTAACTAACTAACTAACTAACTAACTAACTAACTAACTAACTAACTAACTAACATGTAGTGCTAACTAACTAGCATGTAGCGCTAACTTACTAGCATGTAGTGTTAACTAACTAGCATGTATCGTTAGGTACCTAACATATAGTGCCAACTAGCAAGCATATAGCGCCAACTAACATATAACGCTAACTAACTAGCATGTAGCGCTAACTAACAAGCATATAGCGCCAACTAGCAAGCATATAGCGCCAACTAACATATAGCGCTAACTAACTGGCATATAACGCTAACTAACTAACATATAGCCCCAACTAGCAAGCATATAGCGCCAACTAACATATAGCGCTAACTAACTAGCATGTAGCGCTAACTAACAAGCATTTAACGCCAACTAGCAAGCATATAGCGCTAACTAATTAACATATAGAGCTAACTACCTAGCATGTAGCGCTAACTAACTGGCATATAGCGCTAACTAACATATAGCGCCAACTAGCAAGCATATAGCGCCAACTAACATATAGCGCTAACTAACTAGCATGTAGCGCTAACTAACTAGCATATAATGCCAACTAGCAAGCATATAACATTACCTAACTAGCATTTAGCGATAACTAACTAACATATAGCGCTAACTAACTAGCATATAGCGCTAACTAACTAGCATATAGTGATAACTAACTAGCATATACCGCTACCTAACTAACATGTAGCGTTAAGTAACTAACATATAATGCTACCTAACTAGCATATAGCACTACCTAACTAGCATATAACGCTACCTAACTAGCATATAACGCTACCTAACTAGCAAATAGCGCAACCTAACTAGCATATAGCGCTACCTTACTAGCATATAGCGCTACCTTACTAGCATATACCGCTACCTAACTAGCATATAGCGTTACCTTACTAGCATATATTGCTACCTAACTAGCATATACCGCTACCTAACTAGCATATAACATTACCTAACTAGCATATAGCGTTACCTAACTAGCATATAGCGCTAACTAACTAGCATATAGCACTAACTAACTAGCATATAATGCTAACTAACTAGCATATAGAGCCAACTAGCATATAACGCCAACCAACATATAATGCCAACCAACATATAACGCTAACTAACTAGCCTATAGCACCAACTAGCATATAGCGCCAACTAACATATAGCGCCAACTAACATATAACGCCAACTAACATATAGCGCCAACTAACATATAGCGCCAACTAACATATAACGCCAACTAACATATAGCGCCAACTAACATATAACGGCAACTAACATATAACGCCAACTAGCATATAACGCCAACTAACATATAACGGCAACCAACATATAACATTGTGACGGAAACAATTGCGTTTGAGGTTCACAATATGTCATTACCATGTACAAAACTCTTATTATTAATCTATGCCTAGATACAGTTTTACATTCTACGGCAACTTTAACTGAAATAATTTCAAATTATTTATAAGTTATGTCAACTACTAGTCTACTTTAAAGTACTATTTTAAACTTAAAATAGTTGGTTCAATTGACATGCATAACCAAATTAATTAAACTTGCATGCAGCATTTTGTTTACAGAATGGTTGGAAACTATTTTGATACTAAACATTACATGCAGTTCATAAAATAACTAGAAACGTATTTAGGTGATGGGTGGAATTAATTAATAGTAAAACAGAGGGAAAAAATGAAAAAGAAATAAAATGAAGATATAAACAAAGAAGGAAAGAAATGGGGCAAGAAACGGAATACAAGATGTGAAAAAAAGAGAAAGAGATGGAGAGGAAATTAAACAGATGGGAAAAGTCCACGTGTACATTCAGGACAAGTCTTCAAACAGGAAACAGTATATCTTTCGAGGGGAGGAGGGGACACGAAGAGAGTACATTGAGAAAAGGGGGAAAAAATCTTAAATTTTCCATCCATCAACCATTTTTCTGAAAGGAAGGAGGGAAAGAGAGAGAAAGAGGGAGAATAGGAGAGGATGTGGTCACCGGTTGGAACTTCTGGAGATGGTTTGTCTGACTCCTGGAAGACAAGATGAGTTGCAGCGGTCACACACGCACACAATACCTTGTAATGACTTAAACTTCTTAAAGATAAACCTGATGATGAAAAGTCTGGAGAACGTTCTGGAACTCCATGTGCCTGATGTCAGAATGTTCCCGAAAGGCACCTGTGAGAGAGATCTGGACCGTGGTTCTTCATGAGAGAAACACTACCAAGTCCACTTGGTAAAAAGAGACCACATTGTGCTCTGGTAAATGTAATTTGCACCCTCACCTACTCCAAAAATGATTGTTTTTGTGGTTTTTAAAGCAGATTTGGGGGTTTTAAATGTCATGTTACATTTTGCCAGAAAAGCGGTCTGTGTGCAATCAAATTCTTATTAAAAATGGCATTTGCTAACAATGCAGGTGGTTATTAAAACTAGCCAGACTTTTAAATTGTTTAAACAATATGTGAATAGCTTGCCCATGCAGAAGTCACTGCCATAGGGTTGGGAAAAAATGGAAACAACTTCACTGGAAAATTTTATTTCTGTCAACATTTACTAACCTTCAAGTTGTTTCAAGCCTGTATATGTCTTTATATGGATATTTTAAAAAATGTTAATAAATAAACAAACAGGTCTGGGGCACCATTGACTTCCATAGTGTTATTTTCTCTTACTATGGAAGTCAATAGTGCCCCAGATCTGCTTGCTTCATTTATGTTCAACAGAATAAAGATCTTTATACAGGTTTGAGTAAATAATAACATAATTTACATTTTTAAGTGAGCGATCCCTTTAAATCTAAGTATAAGCAATCATAACAGTAACGCTTAACTTAGAAAAGACCTGTAATGAAACGCTCATCAGGATATTTTGCGTAATGTCTTCCAGAAAGTCATTGTGACCTTTAAAGACCTCACCTCTCTTTCTGGTTTTAACATTTACTTCTGGTTTAATCCACAGATGTTGAACGTTTTGTTCTGACTACATACACTAATGTTTGGCAGGGAAAATCTCTATTTCTCTCTCTCACTGAGTTTCATCAGTGATGAAACCTGTTCGGGTCCGCTGGGTTCAAGTTCTGGCAAGAACGAAGACGAAAAGCACCAAGAAGATGGAAACTTCATCTACAGCCTAAACCGTGGAAAACATTCACACAAACAGTAACATGAAAACATCCGCATGGTGGCCAACAACAAGACCCTGTAACTACTGAAACCGCTTCAACCGACATCAAGAATTATGACAGATAGCCGGATGACATGCTTGCAGATGATAAACGCTCCCTTAAACTATTTTTAATCTATTAAAACTTTGCTAAAAACAAAGCTCAGGGTTCCCACACCTTAGTTAACTTCAAATTCAAAGACTTTTCAGGTCCAATACCCTCAAATTCAAGGACTAAATGTTACATTGTGTTACGTTTAAAGATACATTGTTACAGTTCCCTTTCGAGGGAACACGCGGTGACACTTTGGGGACGCCTCCAGGGGTAAGTGCGTTTGAAGTGTATATCAAACTCAACCAATGGTGAGCCTTAACGACAAAGACAGGGTGACGCAGGAGCCAGGAAGTATATCGCTATCTGAAATATTGCTAATGACGGCGTTACAGGGACGCAGGAAGTATGGCAAGGGAGACCCAGCACCTCGTTCCCTTCGTAGGGAACAACAGTTACATACGTAACCCGAGACGTTTTCATGTGTCAAACACAACTATGCAAAAAAGCATTTTGGTATGCATCAACATCCGCATACAGAAGATATAAGCATTTAAAACTAACAGTTTAGCACGTGTGCTTAAAAAGTCTAGAATTTTTATGATATTATCCAACACTACACAGGGAATAATATAGATTTTTTTCCAGAAAACGTGCATAAAATAGATTCAAGCACTTTCAATGGCCTGTATCTATGTATGCGGGTGATTCTCACGAAAACTTGGTTTTAAAAATGTCAAGCATGAAAATGTAAAAATTGCTTAAATTTACTTTTTTTCCCACCAGACATTGAAAAACAAAGTCTGGAGTAAATGGGAACATTAATTTAAAAACTTTTACTTATCATTTAACACTTTTTGTAACATAATAATAAAAATCTCATTACCGCAACAGTCAGAAAACATCAACACTGACATATTTTCAAAATGACATGACAAACCTGAAAGAACATAATTTGGAGATTCTGCACATGTATTTAAAATTACAGTATTATGCTTCTATTAATTAAATTAACATTTAATAAGCATCTGTTGCGGTAATGATAATCAAAATGTCGTGTAAGCATTCTGACAAGACAATATTTCAAATTAACTGTAAAAAAATGATCTTACCTGGTAGCCATCTTGAAGTAACTGGTCCATGTGCTTGGTCACTCAAAATCAAACTTTATTAAGATTCTGTATGTGTGCTTAAACTGTTCTCAAAAAGTGTTGCGGAGGATGAGAACATCAGGCATGGACACATCATTTTCCTAATTTTTCTTCATTATTATACATGAATATTCAGTACATATTATTTCTGTAATCTAAAGTAGTCTAGCAAAACATCCATTTATTTCTTTTCTTAAAATTTTTGTGTTAATTTAATTAAATTACAACATAACGCATGTTCAAACACAGCCGGACACATTGCGGTAATGAGAATTTCTGCAGAAAATGAGATAAAATTTACAATTATAAATTCTTATGTTGAAATCACACATTGTGCAAGGTAGAACACAGTATTGTGTTAATTCTGATGCTTTTTAATGTTACTATATTACACATTTTAAACCTAAAATCATTAGTGCCGTGGTGTTTCAATGGTTTCGTGAGAATCACCCATCTATGCATATTTTCAAAAACTTCCCAGGGCCTTGAATTTCCCCCGCAGATTCACAAACTATCAAGGATTTCAAGGACATTTGCACAATACTGCAAGTAAGGAAAAAATTTAAACACTTTCGAATTGTGGCTACTTAAGCAAAATCACCAGATGTTTATCTCAGTAAACTTTATATTATCAGACACCCCTGGCTGTAGAAGAAATGAATTATGGGTAACTTCTGCAACCCCTTTGGTAACTGTAAACTACTGCTATTGCGTCATGCTGTCCGAGCCAAAAACAACACACATCCAAAATCAAACAAAGAAAACTTGTGCTCTTTTTTTTAGTAAACATGCACACATACTTTATTATTCTCTGCTTTTCACTTTTACAATCTCTCTCTCACTTAACACCATGTTGTCCATTGCTTAAAATCTCATTTTAAACATTAAGCAAAGTAATTTTGCACACGCGTGTTCGTTCGCACACTGTTGATCGTTTCTCATCGAGTGAGTCACACTACATGACGTGAAGGTTTCTGGCTGCTGGGACGCCGTGTGACCCAAGTTGTGGTTTTGTGAGGGAGACGCAAAACAGATTGGCTTGTCAGGGGGTTGGTTTTTGAGCAATGTTTGGTTTAAGTGCTCGGCTGTAATGAAACTCAATGTGATAAATGAAGTTTGCTGGTCCCAGTGCGTTGCTGACTCACGTGCTGAAGAATGCATATGGGTCAATGCAAGCAAGCAGGAGAGGAGGAAGTCAGGGCCCCAGAGGGCCACAGGGACCCAACAACTCTGGATGGACCTGAAGCATCTGTATTCACCGAACAATGAGAACGGTGCGAATGTAAATTCGATCCAGGATTCATATTTAAATCCAACCTGGTAAAGCGTTTCAAAAAGCAAGAGGTATCAAGCGTCCGTCTGGGGCCACTGATCTCAAAAACAGACGTTGCCTTGTAAAAAAACGCACGTGTATGTCTGGTTTGCTCATTAGCAAAGTGGAAAAAAGTTGTGGGGAGACAAAACCCAACCTTTATGTCCCCCATTTCGAAAACAAATATTAAACTCTATAAATCAATGCATAAATACATTGCTCAGTGAGTCACTATTAGTTTTGCTCACAGTCAGGATTAGGAATTTGAACAAACCCTGAACTCTAAAGTATTAAACATTGGTATGAAATTAGTCTCGGGCCATTTGTGCAACAGACGTGATTCATTGCTCAAATCGTTCAGCTTGTTGAAAGGCAAGCATTACTTTTACAAGCAAGCTTTTGTCTGGTCGATAATAAGACACATTTCCCTCTTTCTCAAAGCTAGTACATCACAGACTTAGAGGTGGAGTCTTATTTGACTTGGTAACCTACCAGAACACCTTAGCAATGCCATAACAACATTATATAATTGATATCTATAATTGCACAGAACATAACTATAATTGATATCCTGGCCCAGCACAGAGCAGCACTGCCACCTAGTGGTCATAGCACAGTAACACACTTTTTAGTCTAGTGTTCAGCTAGGGCCACACCAAAAGATTTTTTAAATATCCGATTTTCAAAATGTGAGAGATTACAAACATGATGAAAAATAATTCACGATTTAACACGTTTATTCCTATAGTGTGTAAGGTAAGGTGACCAGATTTTTTAAATGAAAACCGGAGACATTTCCTAGTTAAATGGTGAAAATATCATTAAAATCTAATTTGTTGTTATCTATGAATTAAAAAATGGGGACACAATATTTTTTTTAAGTTTTCTTTTTTTATTGTACTGCAAAAAATGACTTTCTTCTTACTTAATAGTTTTTTGTCTTATTTTCAGTACAAATATCTAAAAAATCTTAAAACAAGATGCATTTTCTTAATAAGCAAAATCCCCTAAGAAAAATCTAGCTTTAAGACAAAATAAATAAATTTAAGTGAATTTGTGCTTAAAACATGCAAAAAATATTTTTCTTGAATTAAGTAGTGGTAGATTTTTTTGCTTGTTTTAAGCACAAATTTGATATTTTGGTCTAAAAATTAGACTTATATTCTTATATCAAGAAAATGCATCTTGACTTAAGAATTTTTTTTGTATTTGTACTGAAAACAAGAGAAAAATAAAATACTAATAAGAAAGTCATTTTTTGCAATATTTCTAATTCAATTAATTGAACAATTTCTGTAGCCTTAAAATCTATTTTCTCCCGTTTTTTTACACAAGAGACATACCTCATCAAAAATGACTTCTAAGGTACTACTTCAGCTGATTTCATAACATTGTAAACGTGAAGAACTGAAGGAATCATGCAAAATGTAAACATATTTAGCCTACACAAAACAAATGCTCCGTAACATACTGTGATCAGTTCACTTCATTTGTTTATTATTTTAATTTAACATGAGTAGTTAGTACCTTAAGCCCCCATAACTTTAACTGTTTTCATATCTTATGATAACTTGATTGATGATAATGATGCTTTTTCATGTGTCTCGTTGTAAATTTTTCATCGCTAAATCGGTGGCGTGTGCAAGTAATAAGTAGCTCGCGGCCCCCTCTGCTGGTGAAAATAATCATTACATGATTGCTCCGGTCTGGTACTACAAACGCTATGTTAATCGGGTTTTAGTGTATTTGCTGGTTGTTTTGGACATGCTGTAAAACGGGGACATTTCCAGGGACAGCTTCAGTCGGGGACAGAACACCAAAAAACGGGACTGTCCCCGGAAATCGGGGACGTCTGGTCACCTTAGTGTATGTGGTCATGACAGCTTACCACGCAACATTAGATTATCTTTACAAACAATGCAAGAACACATTAAATCTCACGTAGATCTCACGATGTCTCTCACGGCCAAACGTGACTTCACAGTAGGGCTGTCACGATTATGAAATTTGGCTGACGGTTAATTGTTGTGATTATGGCGATTAATTTTCTTAAATTTCATTTTATATATGTCTATTCTACATTCTGAATGTTTTATGTATTTTATCTATCTTTTTGCCTTATGCTTTGTGAAGCACAGTGGTCAACGTCTTTTGTGTTTACTTGTGCTATATAAATAAAGGAAGAAGAAGGAAGAAGAAGAATTGCCTGTTTTAGGGCTTTGACGGTTATGAAGATCAATTGTCTATTTTATTGCTTTGTTTAGGATTTTTTTTACATTTGTGGTGATTATTAAAATTAAATCTTTTGCAAGGTTTACCTAGCAGTAAATATTAATACACATAACACATTTTTGAAAGTAATCTGATACTGTCTCGTTTATACCGGCGCTGCAGCTCCCCCTTGTGTTTTTTAGAGAGATGTGCAATCATTGCGGTGATCTGAAATCATCACGAAGAGGTTAAACATTCGCAATGAGACGATTATTTAATCATTGTGACAGCCCTACTTTACAGTAAACAAACATGACGAACAACGGGCATAAAGAAATGACATAGATATAATGGACTGTTTTTTTACATCTCTGATGTCCTTCTCACTTTGGACTGTGCCTGCTGCGCCATGACTGTAGTTGTTATGGTTTTGTCTTTCATCAGCTCGCATTTTGATTGGATATCGTTTCGTTCCACGTGACAATCTACAGCGTGTGTTTGTCCTTGGGGTTCCCCCCACACAACAGGATTTCTGATCGTTACATTTTGTGATCGGAGGGGCCCCGACGTGTTTTCAAGCAGATTCAGATGCACTTAAAAAAAATTGGTTCAACCACGAAACTGATCGGGACTTTACCCAAAACTGTCGTAAGGCTGGGTACACACCAAAAGATTTTTTTACACATTATAAGATTTTCAAAATGTGATAGACCACAAATATGAGAATAAAATATCCTAGATTTAACACACGAACAGATTTTTAACCAGAGTCTCAACTGTGAACAAATCTCGCGAGACATCAAAATAAGCATGGCGGACGATATGCAGGAAGACATTTCAATGATAATGTTTGGAATGATTTTCACAGAAAATTCAAGGAAAAAAGAAAAGAGTTTGGGTGGAGTCGTGAAGACAGCTGTCCACATCAACTTCACTTTGTGCTGCACCATGATGACTGCTTCCATCTTCCATCATCTCGCTGTTGATTGGATATTGTTTCATTTCACGTGATAATCTCAAGAGCGTGCGCGCGTTTGTCCTTGGGGTTCCCCACACACATCAGGATTTCTGATCGTAAATATAAAAAAATATATAGATTTATGATACGCGATCGGGGTGGCTCCAATGTTCTTCCGATCAGGTTCGGTGCTCTTTTGGTGTGTACCCAGCATGAGGGGGGAAATCGGACTAAATTCAGCCCGATTATCTTTGAATTTGTACTGGGCTTTAGTAAAAAAAAAAATGTATTGGGTGTCACAATTTACCGGTATCGGCAATTACCGTAATATAAAAACCATGTTTATCAATACCGTGTCAATACTACACACATGCTCCTTCTGCCTCCCTACTCTCATTTCTGGAGTACAATCTCTTGGAAATAACATACAAAAAATGTATTATTTACAAAGTTTCAATAAGACAATTTATCTTTTGGCCATGATAAGCGTGTGTAGTGACAGCCGTAATGTGTAAAAATACAAATTTATTGCAAAAGGCAAAAATAAAATGAAGCAAGAATTATTTTTTTAACAGCAGCAATATATTACAAACATCATAGTTATCTTGAACACAAGACATTTACATTGTCAAATAGGAATATATTTACAAGAATATATATGAAAAGCTTGATTGGGTTAACTTTACATTTGCATGTTCACCTCTTTTGATTTGGGACGACTTTGTTTCCACTGGTCGCCACAGGAATGAGAAGTTTGCGATACTCCAGTGGAAGATATTTCTCTATTAATATATTGACAGGCATGCTGTCGGTCACAAAGCCTTGCCTGAGAAAAAAAAAACACAATCACAGCAGGGGCTAAGACAGATGAACGATTCATTAATCTTTATTAGAGTCATCTTACCTTCTCATAAGGAGCTCAAAATCTTCAATCTCAATTGTTTTACGTTTGGCATGAGTAGCATAGACTTCCAGATCATCTGCGAGCCGATCAAAGTATTTCTTGAGACTAAAACAAATAAAAAAATAATCTCAGGGGTTAGTTCACAATTTTTTGAGTGAACTACTAAGTGAATCTTGAATTGAGTGTCACACAGGTGGTATATTACATTTCATTAATGGCAGGGTAGACGTCACTGGCAACCTTTGTTTTGGCAAAGTGTTTGAAGACGCTCATGACATAACTCTTGGGCAGAACATCGGAGCCGGTCTTGCGTTTCTGTCTGGGCTGACGTTTGGTAACCTGAGGTGCCGGACTGCAAATAAAGAGTTTTGCATTACACATGAGAAAGTGAGAAAGGAGAAGTGGAATGATGCCTGATAATTACCCAGAATTCAGTTCTTTAAGGACCGTGGGTGTGGCATGAGCACTAGCATTTGTGATCACTCTCTTCTGTTTCACAAAAGCGGGAGTTTTCATGGACAGTTCTGAAACGAACAAACAAACACTTAATGCAAAAGTAGATCTGTAAAGAGTAAAGTAAAGCATTACTTTATAAATGTACACATTAATATTTGAGTAACTTTTTTATAGTGATGCACCGCTGTATCGGTCGCCGATATTTATCGGCCGATTTTTGATGAATTTGAAACCATCAGCATATCGGCAATAGCACGAGAAAGGCCGATACAGATTGTTTATTAATTAACTGCATAAAGAAATCCATTATATGTAAAAAATGAGTTAATGTTGTATATCAAATAAATGCTGAATAGCAAAAACCACCTTTGAAGGTTGTCATGCTGTCTTATTATATTTGTTTTAGCTTAATTTGTGCCTCTCTTATTATGTTGGTCAGTTGAATGTTATTTAGATCCAATCCATGTTCAGGAAAAGTAATTTGATGCAGAAATAAACTAGCTAATAGACCAACTGTATAGTATTGTATACAAGTGTTTAATATCGGTATCGGCCAGAAGTTGTCTGTTTAAATCGGCATCGGTATCGGCCCAAACAAATCCTATCGGTGCATCCCTACTTTTTAAAAAGTAATGCACGTTTTTTTTTTTCAGTTTAATTAAATCAAATTAAAAATTAAATAATGTACTGAATTAAACTGAACATATTAACGTTGAATTACGCACTATGTGCGCCTGAGCGGGAACAGTTTGAGTCAGAAACCGAGATGGCAGGCCAGAGCTTGACATTTTTGCAATCATAAAAACACTTGCAACGCCTGAAAGAAATCAAGCCTCAGCCAAGTAAGAAAATGTAACTTAAAAGTAACGTAAGCATTACTTTCAATGAAAAGTAACTAAGTAACGCAATTAGTTACTTTTTGGGGGAGTAACTTAATATTGTAATGCATTACTTTTAAAACTAAGTTTCCCCAACACTGCTCAAGTATAATTTGAAGTAGTTAAAGTCACATGTGGACTGCACAAACACCTGCACTGCGGGCATCATCATCATCGTCATCTTCCTCTTCCTGTTCACTCGGAGCAGGTGAATGCGGTTCAGGGCTCTGATTGGCTGGCTCAGAATCCATCATGTCCTCATCCTCTGATTGGCTCTCCTCATCTTGGAGATCATCACCTTCAATATCTGGCAGATCTCTTCCGGTCAGGCTAGTCTCATGCCGTGATCCTTGCTCAGATGTGGTAGCTTCTGGCAAATCTTTTCCGGTCAGGCTAGTCTCATGCCGTGATCCTTGCTCAGATGTGGTGGCTTCTGGCAAATCTTTTCCGGTCAGGCTAGTCTCATGCCGTGATCCTTGCTCAGATGTGGTGGCTTCTGGCAAATCTTTTCCGGTCAGGCTAGTCTCATGCCGTGATCCTTGCTCAGATGTATTGGCTTCTGGCAAATCTTTTCCGGTCAGGCTAGTCTCGTGCCGTGATCCTTGCTCGGATGTGGAAGCTTCTGGCAAATCTTTTCCGGTCAGGCTAGTTTCATGCCGTGATGCTTGCTCAGACGTATTGGCTTCTGCCTCTGGCAAATCTTTTCCGGTCAGGCTGGTCTCATGCCGTGATCCTTGCTCAGATGTGGTGGCTTCTGGCAAATCTTTTCCGGTCAGGCTGGTCTCATGCCGTGATCCTTGCTCAGATGTGGTGGCTTCTGGCAAATCATTATCGGTCAGGCTGGTCTCATGCCGTGATCCTTGCTCAGATGTGATGGCTTCTGCCCCTTCAACATCTGGCAAATCTTCTCCATCCAGGCTAGCAACATGTTGCTGTGACCTTTGCTCAGTGATGACCTCTGTCGTGAGGTTAAGCGGAGGGGACAGATGGCTGCCCTGTGGTTCCATCTCTTTATCAGAAACATCCTGTAAGTTCTCTCCGGTCCTGTTAACAAACTCCAGATAATCTGAAACATATTCAAGTCCTTTAAATCATTAAAGTTGCACAACACATGACCAATATTTTCTAATGACCTTCCAACTGGTTGTGATTATAAGGTTATTTTCCATTTTAGAATACACAGCTATTGATTACTTTTACTTCACATTTTCAGGGTTCCCACACCTTAGTTAACTTCAAATTCAAAGACCTTTCAAGGACTTTCCAGATCCAATACCCTCAAATTCTAGGACTTAGGTCCAATCCCATTTCTCTGTCTTACCCGTTCCCCTTACCCGTTAGTTTTGCACGTTCACGTGAGAGCAAGGGCTATCCCAATTGGGCCTTACTCTCACGTGGACGTGCAAAACCAAAGGGCAGGGGTAAGGGAAAGGGGTAAGACAGAGAAATGGGATTGGGCCTAAATGTGGGGACACATTTCAAGTGAGAGCAAGGTTACATCGTGTTACCTTTTAAGATGCATTGTTACAGTTGATACAGTTCCCTTTCAAGGGAACTCGCACTGCGTCACTGCGGTGACACTTTGGGGACGCCTCCAGGGGTAAGGGCGTCTGAATGTGTATATCAAACTCAACCAGGCTTAATGACTGAGACAAGGTGATATCGCTATTTGAAATATTGCCAAAGACGGCGTTACAGGGATGGAGGAAGTATGGCAAGAGAGACACAGCGTCTCGTTCCCTTCTCAGGTGACAACAGTTACATACGTAACCCGAGATGTTTTCATGTGTCAAACACAACTATGCCAAAAAGCATTTTGGTATGAATCAACATTCGCATACAGAAGATACAAGCACTTAGAGCAGTTTAGCACGTGTGCTTAAAAGGCTAGAAATGTTATGATATTATCCTACACTACACAGTGTTTTTTTTTACTTCTTGCATAAAACAGATTCAAGCACTTTCAATGACCTGTCTCTATTTATATATATTTTTACAAACTTTCCAGGGCCTTGAATTTTCCCCTCCATATTCATAAACTTTCAAGGATTTCAAGGACCAGTGGGAACCCTGCATTTTTAATGTTTACAAGACAAATCTTTTTCTCTGGGGTTCAGTCCAGCCCCGAAACTCTTTGTGACTCTCTGTCCTGCTGGAATTCTTAGGATCCCACCTCCACCCTCTGATCGGTGTGCTCTACGTGTTTTTTGCTCCAAAATCGGTGATGTATCCATGTCTTCCTCAGTCTCTGGCTCGTGTGTTTCTGCATCTTGAAATTTAGGTGGAGACTCCGTCATCGCCTGTGTCGGAGCAAGCATGATCTCATCTTCAGGACTCAAAGACACATCACCTGCTTCTTCTTGGGATGAAGGCAGCATCTCTTCCTCATCCTGTAATGCCGATTCCACCTCATGGTCTTTGTTTTCTTGGATAATGGATTCTGGAACATCATGAATTTCATCGACATAACTCAGTCTGTTTTCTTGGTATTCTTCGGTCTCTAGGTCATTGCTCTCAGCATTTCTCTCTGGTTCCTCATCTTGTACCGCCATGTCATCTTTATTCAGCTGAACAGTAGATCCGGCAGGCTGGATGTAAAGTTCTGTGACGTCATTTAGGCCAAGCGTGAACTTCTGCCATGAAGAATCTTCGAGAGTTTTTCCATCCTGAAACTGAGAATGATCTAAAGAAACGATAAGGAGTCAGATATGGGGAGAATTTGATGAAAAATTCGTTAACTCAGAGTCTGTGTGCAAACCTTGGTCAGGTGCCTGCTCCAGACATCTCTGGACGGCCTCATCAAACGAATCGGCAGAAGGCAGCTTCCGATTGGACACTTTCCGCTGGAGCCCCGCCCTCTCAGTGCGTTTATCCACAAATGGGGTTTTTAGAGTCAGGTTAAGGCCACTGTTAGAAAATAAAACAAAAAACACATTTCATTTTAGTTTAAAATCTGTGCTCCTGTATAGCGCTTTAGTAGAGCATCACGTTAGCAGCACAAAAGATCAAAGATCAAACAAAAATCACTGCAAAAGATGCTTTCCAACAGGTTTTATCGTAGTTTTTGTTCAACTCCATTGACTTGTATTAGATGTGCTGTGAGGTACGGTATTACTCCACCGCCGCGGAACGTTGTTTGTATTCTTGCATTGGCAAAAGTGGATTATCGCCACCAACTGGGCTGGAGTGTCTATTATTCAAGCTCTCAGCGGAAGAATATACGGGTGTGAGGCGCTTGGAAAAATAGGTCCACAAGTTTACAACGAATGGTAAAACACCTGTTGGAAAGCATCTTTTGCAGCGATTTTTGTGTGAGTATATCAGTG
The DNA here is from genome assembly GCF_027580225.2 of Misgurnus anguillicaudatus. Taxonomy (NCBI): domain Eukaryota; kingdom Metazoa; phylum Chordata; class Actinopteri; order Cypriniformes; family Cobitidae; genus Misgurnus; species Misgurnus anguillicaudatus. The sequence goes on from NC_073345.2 coordinate 32,181,611, forward strand.
AACACCCCTGACCACTCGGTGAGTTTCACGTCTTTGTAAACGAAAGTTTAATGCATTTAAGGTGGGAGGTGATACAAGAAACACCCGAAAATTCTCGGGCCAGCATCATATGTCCAAATTTCAGTCAAAACCGTTCTAATTCATCATTAACAATCTAAAAACAGGGCTTTAAGTGTAAAATACCAAACTTGCACTTTAACTAAAAACACAAATTGCCTCCCCTCCTCAAAACAATCTCTCTTTACTTCCGATCATATGATATGGCAGGTGGGTGGGGCACGGAAAAAGATTGCAGCGATAAGCAAATAGCAACATGACCAAACTTCAAACGATCCAATTAGTTCTCAAAGGGTGAATTCAAGTCAAGACAATCGCGAATTCTATTTCATGAAGACTTTGACTTAAGGTTCATGTCCATGATGTTTATCAACTGCCTAAATACCGAAAGCATGTCTGATCAGTTTTACAATCATAACCAATAACAACCGAGCAGCATTTACCTCTTTGATCCAGCAGATGAATCCAAATCATGAGACACATCTGATTTCTCCCGAAAGACAGATTTATCAGAAGCCTCCTCCACAGATTTATCTGAAAAGTTATTAGACAATAATTAAATGATTTTGACATCAGGCTGTGTTCTTATGGCACTCACTTGAGTTTAGAAAAATGATTTATGTCAAAAATGACTGAACACGGATTCAGTCTCAGGTTCACGTCATAAGCTTCACTGATGAAGTCACACTTTATATTTAAAGGAATAGTCTACTCATTTTCAATATTATAATATGTTATTACCTTAACTAAGAATTGTTGATACATCCCTCTATCATCTGTGTGCGTGCACGTAAGCGCTGGAGCGCGCTGCGACGCTTCGATAGCATTTAGCTTAGCCCCATTCATTCAATGGTACCATTTAGAGATAAAGTTAGAAGTGACCAAACACATCAACGTTTTTCCTATTTAAGACGAGTAGTTATACGAGCAAGTTTGGTGGTACAAAATAAAACGTAGCGCTTTTCTAAGCGGATTTAAAAGAGGAACTATATTTTATGGCGTAATAGCACTTTTGGGAGTACTTCGACTCGCCTGAAAAGTCCGCTCCCCTTCTCACTCTCATAATGGGAGAGGAAGGGTGTTACTGCACCGAGTCGAAGTACTCCCAAAAGTAAGCTAAATGCTATCGAAGCGTCGCAGCGCGCTCCAGTGCTTACATGCACGCACACAGATGATAGAGGGATGTATCAACAATTCTTAGTTAAGGTAATAACATTTTTTAATATTGAAAATGAGTAGACTATTCCTTTAACTACAAAATAATGTATTTCTTATTGCTGCTTGTGTCTGCAGAAACCTTCAGGGTGCAGTACAAGAGAAACAGATATAACTTCTGTAAGCACTGGCTTTTATGTTGTATGGGTGCAAGATACCGTCAAATAAAAAAAAATCAAACATGGGCTGCACAGAGCATCACAATAAAGAAGGTGCCTGGTTTGAGGCATTGCTGGATCGGGAGGTCTTTCTGTGTGCATGTTTTTTCCCGTGTTAGCACGAGTTTACTCTAGCTACTCCAGTTTCCTCCCACAGTCCAAAGACATGCAGGTTAGGTAAATTGGAGATCCCAAATAGATCAACTCTGTAAATTAACTGAATATAGCCATAGACGCGAGAACAACATCAATAATAAATAAATAAACAAAATCAAAAGCAACAGAACTACAGGTGAGAATGGATCAGAACCTGGCATCTGGTCCAGCTCTTTCTCAAACGCAGAAACACTGAAGACAGGCTGGGGTTTTCTGCGACTCAGTTTTCTCACCACATGCGTCAGGGGTTCGGTGTGTAGGGTCAGATCAGAGAGCTCCGCTCCAGACAGACCTTCACTAGGAAAACACACAAAAGAGTCATTATATCTGCAGAGGGTACGTAAATAAACCAATCACAGGACTAATGAAGCTGGTACAAACGTTCTCTCTCCAGCACTGGAGACACTGGACTCTGGATTTGGTTCTGCCTCCTGTGGCGCAGGCTGACCCGACGTCAGCAAAGACGCCTCAGGGTCTGAAAAACACTTGTTTTATTTCCAAAGAGCTTTTGCAAGGAAACTTTACAGAAAATCATATTGTGCAGCATCTTATTTGTCTTGAGTTTCTATGAAGCAGATCAGATCAATTAAATTTATTGAAAAGTGAAGCGTGCACATAACAACAACGGTGAAGTTTAGGCTGAGACTACAGTGGTGTTATAGTTCATACCCGATCGACGAGGTTTGCTGCTTGCAGTTTATGGAAAAGTTAAAGATGGAGCAGTCAATGCAGACACCTGGTGCTTGCCGTAGTGCCGTGTTTCCTTTCTTTTTAATTGCGAATGAAGTAAATTAGATGGTGAATGTGTCAAAACAAACTAATCTTTTAAAAAAAGATGCAACCAAGAAACCCTTAATATTCAATATTTTTGTTGCTGTTTATACCGTATGCTAAAAATAACTGAGACACATAAGCGTAGATTATTAAAATACCAACAGCGTTTAGTCTTGCTCTTATTTTCATTTTTATTTTTTTACATGTCACAATATAACATATTCAGGTATATTATCGAGTTTAACCTGTTGTAAAAACATGAATTTATAATGTTTATTAGTGGAACTGAATGTTGGATTAAACATGACACGCCCATGATCATTGTCATTAGTACTTTGATACTAGGGCTGTGCAAAAATATTGATACAGCTAACTATCCTGATTCGTGATAAATTTTCCGCGATAGTGTATCGATATTTCAATCTCTACTATCGGTATTTTTCAAACCATCAAATTCCTCTGTGTGCGTCAAACAACCTCGGTGCCGCTGCTGCTGTAGTTGACGCTGTCCAGTTGTCTGTCATATACGACCATTCGGCCAATGTCTCAAAAGTTAGCGGGAGTGAGAAAATGGCAGAAAATGTAAAAAACACCTGCAGCTTTCAAAGCAGACTTGTGGAAGCACTTTGAAAAAAATCAGCTCTTTTTTACATTTTTGATAAAAAAAGAAAAAAGTATTGCAATGTGTCACAACATGCAACCTATTGTATAGTATCGTGATACATTGTATCATGACCCATGTATCCTGATATGTATCGTATTGTGAGGCCCTTGCCAATACCCAGCCCTATTTAATACCATATGTCACAGTCTCACGCCTTCAGCGCCAGCTTAAGTCGGAAAAAATTTCTAACCAGCATGCACCGCTTCAAGTCAGCCGCCGATCGGTCTGCGCAGCGCCTTATGAAGTTGACCACACCTTACCTGTTTGCCTGACCAATAAACAAGTCTGCTCACCCATACGAATGATTCCCCTAAGCAGACCCCGAGGTGTGATGTCATCATCGAACAGAGAGGGCGTGGCTGCGGCCGGAGGATTTGTCTTTCCACCCAAGGACCTCTGTCGTTTAGGTGGAGGGAGGGGTGACTGGGCAGTCTGAAACAGATCAGAAAAAAGTTGAATACTTGGAAAACTTTAATCTACAAAGTAGACAAACTTTAACCCTCACTCATCTCTCTCCTCTGACCACTCCACCCTGCTGCAAACCAAACTGGCTCATTCACAGATTATCATGTAATAACATCATCATGCATGAAAATCTCAAAAAACGTCACAAATCCCAAAAGATTCATCCACAGAGTATTTCCTTATTAGTGAACATATTTTTAATAAAGTTTGAGAGATGTCGGACGGTTGGGATTATGATGTTTGAGTTGACCGACTGTGGTGTAGTTTGCTTATAGTTATTCAAGATAACTCCAGATAATGTGTGAAAGTAGCATATAAAGAAGAAATGATACCTGATGAAGTTTTTGCTTGAGTTTGTGGCGCAAGGCGACTCCAGGGCTTTCTAGTCCAGGTGTGTTTATCAGTCTCACACTCCGGCGTGCACGGGTCGAACTAAAACACACAACACAAAACATGGTAAATACACAATAAATCACCTAACACAACCAGTACTACATATATGAACAAGTAGACAGTAATACTTGCAAAGGCATTAACTCACTATAGATTAATTTGGAATACATAAACAATAGTAGTATGTCATGTCATTGTGGATATGCAAATGCTGCATTTATATGATCTTAATGGTATTCAAAATACATACAACCTATATTTCTGTACTACTGCTAAACTTAGTAACTTATTACTGTCTGGGTAAATTTGTCCTTAGATCATGTGTCAAAACTAAGACTTATTGTTTACTAAGACTTATTGTTTAGTGCTTGCTTAGCTTACACAGACGTCTTTCTGTTTATGTGTACAATAGGTTATATACGTACGTTATAGACTTTGTCCAACCTTATCAAACACAATAAACCGTATAGCATTGTGTAAAAGAGACCGTTAAATGAAGTTAAAATGATATTATGTAGATTGTTTCACCTTCTGGTAACTGGAGATCGGGGTAACTCTGTATGCAGGACTTTCTGCAACAAAACCCGAGCAGATAAATCCTCGTCCACCGAATCCATCTCTTCTGATTTTTCTTCAAAACATATAACTATGAAAAATCTAAAACTTTACAGAGCGGTTAATCTGAAGTAAACAACCTAGAAGACATCGACTGTAAACGTACGTTTAGGAACCTCAATCGAAACCCTCACAGCTCCCGCCCGTTCGTTCAAACAAATCTCGCGAGATTTAGTATTGCGCGTCACAACAATGACGTACGCGCGCAGTTCAGTGTAAATGCATTGGTTTGCTAACTTTTTTATGTTTACCGTTACAGATCATTTAATCTATTAGACCGTAATCTTTTTTTATTTTATGCCCCCCACATTGTTCTAAACAAAGGAATCCTACAAGAAGAATATGTGAGGTATATGCTAGTCGCCCCGTGATTGGTCTAAACGCTTCCTATGCAAATGTGCAAGCGTGTAATGTATCTAACGATTCACAAAAAAAAAACGGCTTCAAAAACATAAATACAGAAATATGAGCGTGCGGTATGGTATATAAACACGTATACTGCTACAATATCCAATATATAATATTAAAAGCTGTTTGGTTGCTACTGTATTAAATCGTCACCGTCGATGGATCTGGTAGGTATTCTCTGTCCCTTATATACTGTGATACGCAGCTGAACACACGTGTTGTATGAAAGGAGAGAAGGTTAGCACTCCCCTTGACAAGGATGGAAGAGGTCCTAGTGGCCTTCAACACACATACGGTTAAGGCATTGCCACCTACTTCGTGGCATCTCTAACCAAGTTTTTTTCTTATAGTTTATCTTACAATAAACATCCGCGAACCTTAATCATTACAACTGCTTTATGAAGCTTCGAAACTTTTACGAATCTTTTGTTTCGAATCAATTGGTTCGGAGCGTGTTTGGTTTCAAACTGTAATTTTTAGCAAACGAGGCTTCATTACGTCATAACCGTTTCGAAAATCAGATGGTTCACCACTACGGGGAGTTGAACACAAACGACCAGTGTCTCGCAAGTTCATATGCAAGTTCATAAAACATTTATTCTTCTGACTAATAACACTACAATTTTGTAAACTTTTTGTTTATAGACCAGGCTTTATTTCGAAGAAATTGGTTCAATTTCAATATATTGAAAGCTTCCAAAGCAGAAAGAACAGATAAAACCTTCTGTCACATGATTAAAAACATTTTTTACACTTAAACATTTTCAGATTTTTATTAAGACATGTAGTTATATGCCAACAAAACCTCATACATGCATTCCCACACAGACACAATAATACACAGACACAATAATGATTTGATTTTCCCCATCTATTTTTAATTGGCACAGTTAACACATACAAAGTATTCAGTGCTCAAAAATACAAGCATAACAAACAAACAAAAAAGTGCAAAACAAACAGTTGGCAGATCCCATAAAAAAAAGGTTATTTAATTTAGCAAAGCAGAAAAAGAAGCTGGGACACTTTTTTCATCAAAATTTAAAAATAGACTCTTACCATGGTTTGGTAGTTCACTCTTATTTATAGACACTTATAGATATACATATATATTTATAATTCTCTTATTTGGGAATGGTGTTTTGTAGGCCAAGAGAGCGAATACGGGACAGGGCAGCTGATTTCATGTCATAGAGGCCGCGATATCTTCTCTTACAGAAACAACAGTTTGTGTTTTTGCCATATAGTGACTGAAAACAGCATAAAACTATGGGCTCAAAAAATGGAAATGCTCGCAATCGTTGTGTGATCTCAAATAGAAACAGAGCACTTAAGATGATTATTGTGTTTGGAAGACAAGTCTAATGATTTATTTTTCATAACTTTCTCATTACTTACACTTCTTCGTATTTACAGTTTCATTAATGGCGAGTCGGTCAGTTATGTTACATAAAGAATGTGCAATTCATTCAACATAAAATAACTAAATCGAAAATAAAAGCTTTCAGCATTAAATGTGAAATGTGTATTTTTAGAGCCTAACGGAATTGCAAAAGTAATGTTTTTCGCAACGATTTCCTTAACACTTAACTCCATTGTTTGGACAAACAGACCGCTGCGCCCAAAGTCGAACCGTATCTCGAACAGGACGGGATGCTCAAACAAACAGAGCGGTTTAAGATGTTTTAATAGAGTCACATGCAAACGCTTTAGCTAGGTTAAAAAAGCATATTTCAACACAAAAAAGATCTTCTTCAACTTTAAATAGCAGTTTTGTGGCATGAGAATAAATTTGATTGGCTGTAAAAGTGAGAATAAACCCTTATTAGACTTAGTCATCCTAAAACCTCTTCTGAACCAAAATGGGTGTGACAAAAAAATATAAAAGAAATATAAAAATGATTATGTGCCTCAAGAAGTGACGAGTAGTCATTGAAATAATACAAATCTCTTCATAGACATTACAGGAAAGAAAACTGTCAAACCATAGTAAGTACAATAAAATAAACTGATTTAATTAAAAACCTCAAGCATGGAGTCCAGTCTTTCATAAATTCAGGTTAAGATATGAAGGCCACGCACCCGCTGCACATCAATCATCTGGTTAACCTGTACATTTGGCTCAGGATACATTAAAAACCATCACATACGTTTCATAAGATCCCAGGTAAATGAAGCTTCTGGGTACTCCACAGGGTAAAACCATGAACATCACGATAAATACATACCCATATTAACAGGTCACCATATTCATGTATGTATATATCACGTGTTAACAGAAAAAAGCCGCTTCATCATCCAGCAAATGAAAACAGTGCTTGCTTGAGTGTGCCGAGCAGCGATTGGACGGATAAAAAATCACTGGATGAAGGAAAATGTAAATCATGTCATGACAAAAGTAAAAGTGGAGTAAGAAATGATGAACGGTTAACAAACAAATAAGGTTTGAGTAAGTGCACTGGAAGGGCGGAGACAGAGGAGGTGCCAGGGCAAGCAGACATGCTGTTGGTCAGCGAAGCCCCGCCTCAAAGAGTATAAAGGGGTGTGGCCTGATAAAGGAGCAGACTTCCAGAATGAGTCAATTTTATATCTATGATCATACATACATCATACATTGTAATTTGTTTCTTTATACTGTACTTCTCACCAAAGAAAAAACGTAAGATATCAAGATATAAACCTTTGTTTTGGATGTGGCAGACTGAGGGTTTATTTCCTTTAACAGGCCACATTTAATGGTTCATTGTGGATTTTAGTTTGGGACAGATCAGGGACACACAAACAAGACAGACAAACATACACACACGCGCGCACGAGCCGAAACAAATTTAGCACTGTTCAGCGAAGCTCAGCCGTAAAGCAAAATGATGCGCAGATCAAATTCACCTTATTATAAAATAACAAACAGGTAATAAATCTAATGTCATAATATTTCTCATTCCTCTGATTTGCTGTTCCTCTCTACAGCAGGAGATTTACAAACGCGTTTAGGCCGAGAGACCTCTATAATCTCTCTCTCTCTCTCTCTCTGTCTCACTCTAGGTTGGCCATGAAGTGTTGGCTGTAGTTTTCCCCACATGTGGTTGCTGTTTGCCCTGCACCACTGAGTCCTCCTTCCAAACTTTACGAATCTGCAGTCATACAAACAAATAAACATGAAAAACAAACAAAAAAAAACACATTAGACTCGGTGAAATGATGGATGCCGCCCATTTAAAACTTTAGGCTTTTCACACTTTGTCCGTTTGTAATTCATGAAACGAGGCTCCACCCACAAACAGTGATGTCATACTCAAGCATGCGTATCAGGGGTTAAAATGTATCACTGATGCTTTTTTGCTGATGTTTAACTGCTTTCTTTCATGCATTTGTTGACGTATGAGTAGGACTGTTAAACGATTAATCGTGATTAATCGCATACAAAATAAAAGTTTGCATAATATATTTGTGTGTGTAATTATTATGTATATATAGTCTGTATTTATATATACAAAATAATTACACAATGCACACACATTATGCAAAAACAAACTTTAATTTTGCATGCGACCAATCGCGATCAATCGTTTGACAGCCCTACGTATGACATTTAAATGTAGGATTCTGGTGGGATACAAAAAGTCTACAACCAGTTAGGGTGAGAAATTTTACATTTTCAGCCATAATAAATGTTTTGTAATGGCATAAGTACACTGTTAGACAAAATATGTACCTCAGCTGTTACTGGGGCAGTAGCTACTCTTTAAAAAAGGTCTGAAAATGTACCATTAGGTACAGATATGAATACCAATATGTACCTTTGAGGTACTAATATGAATTTTTTATGTGCAAAGCTATACTTTTTAAAAGGTATCGGCCCAGTGACAGCTGAGGTACATAATTTGGGTACATTTTCTTCTGACAGTGTAGGACATGACTCTAAAATATAATTTGTGTTTTTGTGGTTGTTGTTGTTTTTAGGGTGATTTTGGTTAACTTTTCGTTGAGCCACACCCAAAGTGATTACATACTAAGGCAAAAATGTCCAAGATTTTCAATTTCAAGTGTGAAAAGCCTCCACTAAACACACAGATATGACATTTGATGTACTGTATATGCTCACATGAGTACAATACACACAACAAAATGGACTGAATAATGAATAATATGAACACAAATAATTTTTTTTTAAATATGTGGTCTATGGTTTATTTGTAGGAGTTATTTTATTATCTGTGTTGACTAGCATAACAAATTTAAAGCCCACGTGTGAGCTAATGCAGCAAACACCCCCCCCCCCAATAACTCAATTCAACACTCGAGATGCAGAAACACTCACGGAGGCAATCTATCGTGTTATTTTCACTCATCCATATTTGTCTCGAATTTAAAGATGAAGTGAGTGATGTCATGCATTGTTTTTTTACTTTTCAAAATAAAAGTCCCATTTGACTGACTCAAAATCTTCATTCGGACTAAAACACACTCATGCAGTATTAAAACTCCAACCACCGCAACAGATAAAGCTAAAGTCAGCTCACATATAGCATAGCACGGCTTTGGTAAGCCAAACACATTATGTAGCATCTCCAAATGGAAGACAAATTAGGTTAAATTGGTCCGGTACGCAATCCAAAACAATAAACCCACACACAATGCCTACTGTCTCACCCTCAGGAAGATAAATCCTTCTCCAAGAAAAAAGCTCTGCCAGGAAACATCAAGAAAAGTTTCACATATCCTACCTACACCATTCACTTATTTATATAGTTTTATTGTGCTGCTATAAAATAATATGTCACATGATCAAATAATCTGCAGATGGATGATTATAATCTCAATCTAAAGCTAAAAGTATAGTTCATTTTCTACACGTTCAGCTTCGCAAAGCATACTTCATTTGATTCGAATGTGTACACTGGCGTTAGATGCATGCAATACCTCTCCTGGTCTACAGGGGTCCCTAAAGAGCAGTTAAGTAGCTCTAAAGGGTCAAACTTGCGTCTTTGTACTCTTTAATGATACAGTTGTATAAATGAGGGTACGTTCTGACCCACTCGCACAATCTTTCATATATAGCCTTTATTATCGATATAGCTTGCATCGACTACAGAGCTGTGACGGTTGGTGCAGCGTCATCGCGGTAGTGAGGTGCAACCCGTGATGGTGTGCATATCACAAAATATGGAAAATATAAAGTACAATCTCGCCCAGCGAGATGTCTTCAAGCTCATGTGAACGGAACCGGGTAGCAGACCCCGAGTTAATGCGCTATTTGTAAGGGGAGGCAACTGATATCAGTGATGACCCGCTGGCTTGGGGGCAAAACAATGAGACAAGATCTCTCTTGGTCACTCAAGGTTGCGAAAAAGTATCAATCTGCGCTACCAGTACACCAGGAAACATTATAACCCCAGTATAATACCACCATGTATGCATTATATGTAAGCCTATATGCGTTATATGCGTTATATGCGCTATACGCATTATAACCCGTCACAGCCCCAATCGACTACCTTGCAAATCTACGCCCCCCAGGGCGTGGTTGCCACCTTGTGGATAAACAAATTACTGCAAGAAAATTAAATGTGCATGTTCGACCTGCGCGTACGCATTATATGTGCAATTAAGTTTAATACTGACTTTTAGGTAGTGTGCACACCAAAGCGTCTACGCGGGCGGATGTTTTCAATTGTTTCCTATGGAAGCCCTGAGCTTTTAAAAAACGTCAGCAGGCAGGTTTTGTCCACGCTGAGCGCCGGCCCCCTGGTGGATTTTGGGCGCCGCAATTGAACAATTTTCTTTTTTGGGTGAAATGCTCAGCTCGTCAATGTCACTTCTCACTTGGCCATCCAAACACACTAGAGGAGGGGTGGGACAAATATTACAACAACTAACAGGGACATCATTCAACAAATGATAAACAAAGCAGGAGTTTTATGGCAACCAAAGCGCTCAGCTGAAAAAAGCTGGCAAGCGCCTATAGTCTGCGTTCACATGGCGTTT